>NW_028186867.1:4358726-4375538 GCF_003343005.1 Rhea americana | reverse complement strand
AAAAAAAAGAAAGACCCACATTCAGATATTCAGATATGTGTAACATTAAATTTAATTCATTATTTGAATGATGTTTATAAAAAATCAAAACATTTTTCTTTGGCTGTGAGTGGGACTAAACACATTGTATTCTAGTACAATTCAAATCAACTTTAGGTGAAAATCCTTCAAGCAGGATTTTCCAAATTGTATCATATCCCTCTCTTTTCTACCAAGTGAATTTTAAAGAGTCATACATCCGTTTTGCTAAGCATAATGTTCAGATTCTGGTATTATGAACAGAAATAATAAACCCACTCCTTCTTACACCACCCCTAACCATCCGGTAGTTTTTCTGCTTCATTCAGAGGAGCATGACCCACAGTTTTTGGAAATGCAATCATAGACGCGTGTGTCTCTCCTTGATTAGAGTGTATTTATTGATGACGTCTTGTTTATTGACTGTATCAATGAAATCTTATTTTCCAGGAGATGGTTATCATTGATGTTAATGTCGCCCGATTGTACGACCTTCAGCTGTAGAAATCCATCTGATATATTCCTACTAAACTAGGCAGATTAACTAAGGTGTTCACTTAAATGAACACAGTGAAAAATCTAATTGAGATTATTTTTATTAATTTGCTATTTTCATCCTTTTTAGAAACCTTTACATGACCAATTGGCTGGTCATCTCAGCGCTTTATAAACCACAACACAAAGGCTGAGCTTTTATAAATATATATTTTAGCTAACATAGTCCTTGGCTTTCATGGTACAACGCATATAGAGTTATTTTATGTGCTTAAAAGTATAATTTTTGTGTGCTTAAATGTTCAGTATTGGCTCAACCTTATGTTCATGGATGTTTGACCTAACTAAGATTAGATTTTTCTCCATCATCCCTACAGTATGTCTTGTTTTTAATGATAAATTTACATCTAATTCTAAAAATCTCTGTCAAAATATTGGTCTGAGCTTGTCAGATTCCTTTAATTGCCTTTATATTTTTAATATTTTTTAAGAATGAATTAAAAGGTTATTTATTATAAACCTCTATCTGCCATAGCAGTAAGTTGCTGGTTATTCAAAAATACTAAAAACAAGTGACATGAAGTAATGCTATGGAAGTTACATTTACCAAACTTATGAATGTCCATTTTTATTTTTTCCCTCTGTTTCATCTGCCTTCTTTCATCTCTGGCTTTTCAACATTCTTCTCAGTTTCTTAGACAGCAAAAATTGCTTTGCTACTCAAATTAAATGTCCATCAATTTTTTCACTAGATGTTTAGGAAAAAATATAAATATCATGTGCTTGCTGGAACCTTCCCCATGTATATTCTTTCAGCTTCTGGCATTTATAATTTTGGAGCTTTCTGAGGCAGAAAGTCTATCTGTTCCAGTGTGATAATAGTCATCAATAGATTATATTCATTTGCCTAACCTCTTTTTGAACCCTTTCTTGTCATCCTTATTAACTTGTGACAATAAGATTAATATGACAGATAAGTACCTCAATATTTCATCTAATTTGCTTTAGCCTGGTCATCCAATTAATTTCCTTAGTCATCCTCTTACGAGAAAACATGAATAACCACTTCTTATTCACTTTCTTCAAACCATTTATGACTTTACAGATCTCTATGCTGTCTTCCATAGCTTGTTTCTTTTCAAGCTGAGAAACATACTTTATTCAATGTCTTTTCATATAGAAGACATTCCATACTTCTAATCATCCTTTTCTTTTTCGGTATGTTATCAAAGTCTTCTAGACCCTTTTGAGGTCAGAGGTTAATGTATATTCCTCATCATGGGGTATGCCRTGCCTTTATATGATGGCATTATGTTGTTTTATTTTGCTTTATTCTCTGCTCCTCAACTAATAATTTCTGACACCACATATGACTATATATAAAATTAATCTTTTTTTTAGAATGTCAATCACTAATTCAAAGACTGTCATTCTGYCTCCACAGTTAGGGGTAGTATGTTCATTGTGTGCTTTACCTTGAATTTATGAGCATTGAATACCGTTTACTATTTTTTAGCACTCAATACAATGAGCTCCTTCTGCAACAYTTTGCAGTCACCTTTCTTTTTGATTTTATTGGAAAAAAAATCATCTGTAAAATTTGGCATCTTGTTATTCCCTCTTTTATATGAATATGATGAATAACACAGGTCACTGCACAGATCTTTCTGGGACCCTGAGGATAAACACATTCTACTGGGGAACACGATCATTTATTCCTGTCCATTTTTGTTTTCTTTCTATTTATGTCTTCATTTTCTTCTTTATTCACATACAAAAATGCATGATAGAATCTTCTCTTCTTTCCTAATAGTTTAGTGTCCTTAGGAGTCTTTTTGAAGGCTTAAGTTTTTGTCATTATCTATCCTCTTTCCTTTTGCTCATTCATTTCCATTTGACCTTTTCTTCTTTATCTCCCTTTTTCCTTCGGATTCATTGTTATTTTCATTTTGCTTTTCTTATCCCTTCTATAAATTTCCTCTRCCTTTCTTCACTTTTTCTCTCCTTTATGATATATTAAGTGAAAAACTTCTTCTTTTCTCTTTTCTCTTTTCTCTTTTCTCTTTTCTCTTTTCTTTTCTCTTTTCTCTTTTCTCTCCTCTCCTCTCCTCTCCTCTCCTTTCCTTTCCTTTCCTTTCCTTTCCTTTTTTTGCTTTTTCTTTTCCTTTTTCATTTCTTTTCCCTTTTCTTTTTTTTTTCTTTTTTTCTGGTTAACTCTAAACATTTTATTTTCTTTGTACATCATCTATCAAGTTTTTTATTTACCATTTTCCTCAAGTTCTCTCCTAAGGGACTCAATTTTTCTCCTCTTTGGAATCAATACATCAGATTTTTTTCCAAGATTAAAGTAGTTTGAGAGTAATGGTCCACTATGTATATTACTGTACTTTACATATTTAGTGTAGTCATGAGAAAAAAATCTAACATTTCAAAGAATTTTGTTCTGTCAACTGTTGTTCAGCTGTGACATTAGTAGCAAAATAAATTTATAGATGGATATTAAGCCTGAAATATTACAAATTTAGGAATTATATCTACAGAATTTGTTCAGAAATTCTCAGAAAGAACATAGTAAGTTTTATAAGTTTCATCATTAACTATTTATATAATATGACAATATGTGTGTGATTCTAATACCTTCAAGATATGCTTAAGCACTCTATAAGGTTTATGGAATGAACTTACTTATTAAAGAACTTTTGAAAAGACTACATTACATCTGTATGTACTGCAGAAACCTTAAATATGTGTGATACATATGTTCATTTAGTTTTCTCACTAGTGTGAGAAATGCACCTTATATCCTTATTCAGAAATGCAAACAAAGCTATTTGAAACTTTAAATTTTTATCAAATAAATTTAATTTTAATATTAGCATTAATATTATTAAAGTATTTAGGCCTTCAGTAACTACAGCATTCGGTTGTTATAGGTATGAAATTGTGGATGCACTTGTGTAAAACGCAAGAAAAGATGAAGAGATAGCATGAGTAGGGATGAAAGGAATTTCATGTTGTAGTTATACTATTTGAGCAAACTATATAATCTGAAAGATGATATAAAGTGCGTCCACATGGTGGGTAGTACTCATCTAATCATTTTAGATGTTTACACTGGATGTATTTCTACGAACTGGTCGCCTACCCTCCACTCACAGTCAATAGCAGGTGTTAATAGGCTCTTTTAGGTCACTAGCAGAAGGGCTCCTTGGTAGTGCAGGATGTCTAACTGTAAGCAAATGTCCAGAGCTTTGTTTGGATGAATCCTCCCAGGTTATTTGCAAAGCACAGCCATGCTTGTAAGTGTTGTTACTTTTTTCTTGCATTCTGAAATAATAACACTTGTATRTGCATGCAATACCTTGTAGTAAAGTCTGAATCATGTATGATTAGAATGAGCACATTACTTTAAYAGCATACTCCTATGCTTGCTAGTACACACTGACTGAATTGTACACATTTTCATAATATACTAGGAGTTTCTTGTAATATAGGCAACCATAAATTGAAGTGAATGGAACAACAAGATAAAATATAATAATAATTTCTTGTGAAAATACACAAGAAACTTTCTCAAAGTGCAGAAACATGAAATTGTGACTAGAAATTGCCAGTGCATGTTGCTACTTCATAATAAATCAAAGTAATYGTATGCTAAAAGCTTATTAAGCTTTTAAAATGGGCATTCAAAATTCATAGAATGCTAAAATTAGAGGTGTTTGCATAGGGAAAATAGATTTAATGGCTCAGTATTATTTTCTGGCACTTGTTCATGAASTCTTGTATAGCACTCAGAAATTCTTTAGGTTTATTTCTTTTTCCATGTGTATGGCAAACATTCATAAGACCACCGATCCCTAAAGTAAAGAAGGTCCAATTCTTTTCTGATAGGTAATCTAAATAGAGACCTATCTAGAAATATGTTATGTTTTCTGTAACTGAATAGGCAAAGAGGAAGTATGAATGAAATTAAATGTTTCTAATTTTCCTGGAGAGGGCTGCTAGAGATCTGCAAAATTTACTTGTGACAGACAAAGCATGAAAGTCCTTTATTGAACTCAGCTTCAGGGAAGATGAGATCTAGAGCTCAGAGGTGTTTAAAGAATGTCAGAGARAATTACTATAGGCCTGGCCTGCTGACAAGAAGGGCTTCCAGATTACTAATTTCCAGGTCACTAATTTCTGTCAGCAAGAGGAGGTAAAAAACTCAGTGACTAAGGCTCAGGAGGCTAGCATCAACAGAAAGAGATGCCAAAAACTACTGAGTGTATCTCTGTGAATTTGTCCTCAGTGCAGYCTAAAATTCTTGAATTTGAAATGTGYTTCTGTTATATGGAACAAAAGTAAAACTAGTCACCATACGTGAGTCAGATTTGTAGCAGCRCTTACAAAGGTACAACWCTTCTTTCATATCAATATTGCCAAAAACCCCTGGAGAATGGTGTTGATGCAGAGTGCCATAACTTAGATGTGACAGCATGGGAGTTGACCTTTAATGGGCCCAGGATCATTTCATCAAACCTTCTCTGCCATTGTATGTTAAAGGGCATGATCCATCACAGTGGATTTTTGCTCATGCACATGCTGTATGTCTGTACGGATATTGAAATGTCAAATCCTCCACTAGGTTGCCTAATCAAAAATTTGTCTACATCTACTCAAAGTAATTAGATATGCTTGGGAACATTCCTGAATACTGTGTCCTTTTGGCATAGCTATCTCAGCCCCAGAAACACCATGGGTGCATTCACATTTTCTGTTAGAAATAGTTCCTGTGACTCTTAAAAAAATCTTGAGAATTGTTTATAAAAGTGCTAGGTAGCATAGGAAAAAAAATGTAGCAGGGAACAATCTCACATTTTTCTAACATGCACTAGTGTCTGGGGGCAATCCAGGTACACATGAATTTCCTTGGAAGATGCAGCCTTTGTATACAATTCTATTACATTTCRCAACCTCCTTTCTAAGATGATACGCAACATATTGACTCTTATGGAAAAACATAGAGATAAAAGTAAGCTATCTCCTTTGCTGCCTGCTTTGAGAAGCAGCAAAACAACACTGCCACTTAGATTGTCATCCTTTGTATATTAGCRCTCAGAAAAATGGTAGGGACAGATCACATTTCAAAGCTGTGCCTTTGCAGAGGCATGACTAGTATCCTATGTTAAAACACAAACACTAATAGCAAGAGACATTTTTTGAAAAGACAGTAGAGACTAAGGAAATGAAAAATTTATCCATGGTCCTCATATTTCACAGCTTTTTGTCCCTGCTCCACACGCTGCGAAATGTGAGTTTACACTATGGCTAGGACTTGTAGTTTTTCTACAAGTCTCTTTTCTACTGAAATTGGAAGGAAAATAATAGGGTTTTCTGTTTGGTCATATTTTGTCTRTATTGACAAGAGCTGTAAATTTCTTCCTCTTTTCTTATCACAGAAACTATCTTTACAAGGACAGTATTATTGTTTTTTAAAAGACATAATAAATATCACACATCAGACAGATAGTGAAACATTTCTGTTCCTAAAACACAGAGTTATTTTTTAAACAATATTGATTTCCTTTGAGATACAGTGTGATGCATGTAGTTACATTGGCTGTGTCTAGACTAAATTGCAACATAGTGCACCATCACAGTGAATGAACCCGAAGAACCTGATCCCCCAGTTTTACAGGCTGAAAAATATGCTGGAGTGTCCCAGGACTCTCTTTCAGCCTACATGAGTGACTCCTCTCTTCATAGAAACCATGAGGCAGGAAAGGCTGATGTACATTCAGGTCTTCCCATGAGACGCTGTAAGGGATGGTGAATATGGGACCTGTAACAAACTTTTTGGTTCTTATAAAGTAGATATGACATTTCAAATCTGCCTTACTCTATGGACAATCCCAATGTCATCAGTGAATGGRACAGGTCATGTCAGTGAATCAGAAAAGCTAAAATATTGTCTCTTTAAGTCAAAATGTAATTGTTTATTTCTTCCAAAAAATTTGGCAGTTATCTCGGTGTCTTAGATCCTGGATTCTCAATAGGATTGATTCCCAGTGGAAAGAGAAATCATTCTGCTTGGAGTGGTCTGAAACATCAAGATCTTAGTGCTTATTATAAAAGACTTTTGCAACACACAAAATGTTTCTAAATTTGGACAGCACTTCAATGATGTGGCTGGAAAAAAAAATCTAACAATAATCTCTAGGAAAAGAAAATTGATTAATGAAATGTAACTGAATTTCCACCAAGTTTCATTTAATTTCTTTATGGAGTTAATCCAATTTATAGACCCAAATATCTTTTCAGAGTTTTATCCTTTATCTATTAATAGCTATTTGACAATCAGCTCCTAATTAAAAAAAAAAAGACAAACAAAAAAACCAAACAAAAAACACTGTGATGTAAAATTCATTACAGGCTTTGTGGGCATAATTTGTGTATTAATCCTGTAAAGAGCCAAGACAATATCAAGSTTTATTGTGTTAAAAAGCTTTCCTTTGTAGTTCAAAGTGATTTTTCTTCTGCTGTCTTTTGTTGGTAAGCACAGCTCAGGCATACAAAAACAATTATTGCTGTAGGGCATATGCAGTGCATTGTCTTTTCTCCTAATGAGTGTCAGGACAGAATGTAATAATTGAGATCCCAACTTGTAAATGAAATTTCCATGCAGAGAGAAACAAATGTTTTGTGTCTGTCTCTCTTCCCAATTCCACTTTACTGGAGCAGGAAATATTTTGCAAAACCAGGGGAGCAAAGGAAAAAGTGGCTTCTCTGAACAATTCTACTCAATATATCAAAATCTCATCCAGTCCTATAAGCAGACACCAATATTTCCCAAACGGATGTATGTACAGGACTGATACCTAAAAAAGACATAAAAGAAAAAAATTCAAATCTTCATTCTATGTGTGTTTCTACAGGTGAAGTCTGCAGAGAGGTAGTAACTAATTTGTGGATTAAACCTTAGACCACAGGCCTTGGGATCAATTAGCACCCTCATGCTTCTAGTTTTAAATGACAGTGCCTTCCTTAAGCCTTCAAGTAGCACATCGCTGAATCCCCGTGCAGCCCTGGACTACAAGCTGTGTGATAAATTAATTTTATATTATTTAGAGAAAAATGCAACTATAGGTTGAAAGAGCAAGTAAATATTCTCTGTTTCGAATCTATTTTTCAAAGATTTATTCTTTAAGAGTTTGAAAGCTATTGTAGCTAATATTTCTTTTATTAACCTATTGTTATTACCTTATTGTTATTAAAAAACATATTTTCTTATGCATCCATGTGCAGCCAACCAGTTTGAATCTTAAAGAGCACTTAAGTTTACAGGAAACTTGAGATTTTTCCCTTTAGAAAATGGGACATTTATTGTGTATAGCTTTAGTGGAGTCTGTTCTATCACGGATAAATTCCATTCCACTGCTATCACCATTCAATATCAAAAAATGAAGTTTAAGCAGGGTACAAATTATTGGAGATAGATTTAGCATTTAATTTTTGTAAGCTGAGAAAACTGAATGGATATTCACTTCATGTACAGTAAAATTTTGTCAGGTCCCTCTGTGATTTTTTTTCTTTCTTTCTTTCTTTTTTTTTGTTTTGTTTTTGTTTGTTTCCCTTCAGCATTTCTGCATTTTGTTGGCTAAAAAGACTGTTCAGGCTCTGTGGTTAAGGTTTGATTACGAATCTTATCAAAGACAATAAGACATTAATTTATTTGGGACCAGATATCTTTTTATTTATTTATTTATTTATTTATTTTACYCAGACAGTCTGCTTACTTTGTTACAGTACTGTTTCAACAGGTTCTTAAATCACTCTAATTTTACTTTTTTTCAAGAGATTCATGTTATTGTGGTGCAATAAAAAAATCTTGAGTCCAAAGATCAAAAGGAAGATGGAAAATTCCATTTAATAATCCAAAAGYTAACATCACCCAGAATTTTAGTCCAGAACTTTTGTTCAGGAATTCATCCTTCATGTTACCTATTTTGAGCTGAAATTTCTGAAGTATCATAGCAATTGATTTTGATGTTTACCCAAACTGTTTCCTACATTACAATAAATATATTTTCTTTTTCTCTAGCATATCTGTGAGGACACATAATATTTTACTTCCAAATATTCAGAGACTGATTTGGGGAGGAACACACAGAACTATCAATTGGCAACTACCTGTTCTTTTGGAGTCAGTGAAACCTATTGCTCTTATAGCATTCTTCACCAGGTAGGCACCAAAATGCCGTACAAAGTAGTTTAAGACCATCGGCTTTATTTTACTGATACTAAGATTTATTGTGCTCATTAAATGCATTATGAAATATTATAATTATGTTATTTCTTTGACCCTTCCAAGCTTCTCATCCTGATCACCTCTCATGTTTTTCTCTTTACTTCAAGCTATGTCCTTTCTTAATCACTCAGCTTCTTCRTAATAGGATTATTTGCCCAAATCGTAGGTATGAGTTGGCACTGAATTAGTTAACAATTATAAAGCACTTGAGATGATTGAATTAAATGTCCCACATATGTGAAAAATGTTAAGATTACGGAGGTGAAAAATAACAGACTTGGACTTCAGCAACTCTGAAGTCMGAATTTTCAACACCATTAAGAAAATGAAGTGTTCATGAATTCACATTGAACATCACTATCATATTTCTTAKGTGGCCCACAATTTAAATGCATTAGTTTACACTTTCATTTTACCTCCAAATTACATTTTCTGCCTCACATATCAGACTGTAAAGTCCATTATTAACTCCTTCTGTTTATGCTTAATTAAAACAGGCCAGTACTTACTGTGATAGTATTCCCAGTAAATATCTACCTATTAGTAAGTACTCTCTTGGTAGTCCTAAACCCTCAGAATGTAATGCCTCCCAGCTGGTGAATTTGAAGAAAATGAATGACCAAACAGATGGCTCTTATTGAAATGAAAGACCTATGACAAGCCACATTGTAATGTAACATTGCACTGCTCTTGTACTATGAAGTTACCTGCTACTATGTGCATGTCTCCAACTTTATACAGAAAATGAGAAAAATACTACTGTTAAAATATAAGTAAAATGTCACTCATTTGTATTCTAGTGATTCATTTTATGACCAGGTAATTTCAGATTCAGTTATAATTAATTACAGTTAAATGTTTTTTATTATACAGATAAAAAAAAATCAATTAAAGGGAAGTTCTTTGAAAGTGCACCATGTTGGCATTACTTGCTCCTACTACACAAAACAGTAAAAATATAATAGCGCTGAGACTGACATGAAACAAGTTCAAACCAGGAGTTCTGAAAAAGGCTTCCTAGACATATTGATGACAAAAAAGCAAATATTTAAAGTAATTGGTACATTTACAAAATTTGATCAACACTGCCATTTTTTCTAGTTTTGGATAGATAGAACTGTCAACCAAGTTTGACACTGAAAAAAAAAGAGAAAGGAAAGGAAAAAAAGTAAGTAATTGAGTGGCTTTGGGGAAAGATAATTTTATATGACTCTAAACTACTTACACATTTTTGGCTATAAGCTTCTTTCATCTTTCAAAAATAATACCTAATAGCCCTGGAAAAACACGACTTTTAGTCCGTGAAATCAGACAAAACCTGACTATATTTGCATTAATCCCAGCTTCAAAGATATTAGTTTGAGCTCACTGTTAGGGATCTGAGCTGATGACTGTACAGGCAGTGGGGGGTTACTGACTTGCTCTGCAGTACATGTATTAAGTACACATGCATTGTGTACAACTGCGTACAGTACATATGCATGCATATTCCCACACACAAACATGTTTAATAAAAAAGCATATAAAAGCATCTTCTAGAAGTAATGTTGTTGCTAAGTCRTTGTGGTAGATACCTGGTAGACACCCAAAAAATTAGAATTTAGAGTAAAACCAGGAGAAATATACCTCAAATGCAGTGAAAATAAGCCTGAAATATGATTTTAAAAAAAGTTTATTGCATCTCATTAAAAGAAAAAGACAGTGAAATCAATGTCACCATATGACTGCTTGTTTTTTACATCTTGTAACTAAATTGTTAAAATCAGAATTGAGTAGGCAGCACTTGAATTTTGAGATTTCAAAATCAATGGTTTTATTTCAAGTTTAGTTTACTTTTATTTTTCTCCCATAACTTTTGATTTCAAACAAACATACAGTTCTGATAAAACCAAAATATCACTTTATTTTATAAGTATTAAAATAATTAATATCAATAGTTTAAAATATTTTAAAACAATCTTTTAACACTTCCAGAGTCTTTAATTTCTTTTTTTTCTTTTTTTTTTTTTTTTTTTGTAAAAGCATTAAATTTACACAAACCGGTCTTTGCTTTCAAAAGGATTCCAATGATTTTTTATCATTAAAATTCTGACTATTTACAGTTATCACAGCTTTTCCCTAATATTCTGGGGAAAAGCTAGCTAGCAGAGGGTCCAGTCTATGTAAACATTCTTAGAATTATGTAAGGAAAATCTATTTTAATAAACTATATACATTTGAAAAGCAAGATAATTTCCTTTTAAATCCCACCATCTTTCAGGGGTGGGGGGGAACAGGAGTTGTTGTTTTTTGTTTTGTTTTTTGTTTTTTTGCAAATGAAGCCCCCATATTTTACATAAAATATCTCTTTGTGACAGGATAGGTAGGACTCCAAATATGTTACCTTTAAGTGCAATATCTCCAGAGTTGCATCTTATCTTAAGACATTCATAAGTCAGTAACAGACAATCTAACTTCTTAAGGATGCTTTGTAGGTTCTTGCTAACAACTATCACTGAGACATAAACTAACATGAAATAAACATATTCCCAAAACTAGGAAGCACTGGCTTACATTAGAATAGGAAAAAAAAAGGGGGGGGGGGTTTGACTTTGAATCTGTTCTATTTTAATGATGCTTCTCATTTTTTAAATGCATTTTTTGATAATAAAACTGTTGTACATTTTCAGCCTCAAGTATTGGCAGTTAGTCAAATGGCTATTTTGTGTCATGGTGCCTCATTCATTGGCCTTAAGTCTGTAAAGAAACTATAAACAGAACAGCATTTAAAACACTTCACTTACTCAGAGGTGAATTTTCAGTGTCCCTCTGAGAAGGAACAGTAAATTTGATTCATTAAGTTAATTATGTACTTATGTAAAGCATTTCCCAAAATGATTTCTAAAATCTGCACAAGGTCATAACAAGGCGTTTTATTTGGTCATTGTTTTTGAATTTTAAAAGGCTCCAAAACTTTAAAAAATTTCTCTGTGTCATTGTAAACTTTCATATATTCATAAACACTTTATTTATCTTTTCCATTGCATAGTAGCCCTAAACATACTTTTCATCTATATTGTATAGATAAAACACTATAATTCCAAGTACATTTTTTATTGTAGGAATCAAACTACTGTTCATGTTCTGCATCACAATTTCTAAAGCCAGTTATGGCTTCCTCTTGAAATTTTGGGTGATGGCTAATCTGTTTCAGTTCCCACCAGCAGAACAAATTACAGATTTCAACAGCTTTCTCACCTCATACATATATCTAGCTGCAAGCATATTTGCTTTGAATGCTTTGACAAGATAGTAGGCATACATGCAATGGCCCTAAGGCAGCTTAGTAGTATTGGAGGACTATTATTTGCTATCTCCTTACTTCATCTTTACAGGAATTTCAGTATGCGCTTATTAGCAATTTCATCATAGCCTAACCAAAAAAAAAAAAAAGGCCATTCAATTAATAAAACTGGAAAGCAGGTGTAAGAATAGGGACTTAGCGTAAGAGAAGTAAAACTTTTCAGTTTCAATATTCTCAGAAGTCCAGTAAACAGAGGAGGAGCTGGAGTAAAAGGAGTTGTGATGTCCTGTTCATCAGGTAACCTAAACTGTATATTGGCATAAAGGACAAAGCATATTTCTTCTATCTTCATCTTTATAGCTAGTGTCTTACAAAATGTAGTTCCACCCTGTCACACAAAAATGAGATAGCATTCTTTGCATACAGACAGCACACCCAGCAGAATCTAAGTTGGTAAACCTCGACCTACTGTCAGTCTGAGAAGTTTTCCTTAATCCAGAAGTTTCTTAAAATATCTATCATTAAATAAAATGTAAAAATATCAGCATAAGAAAATAGAAAGTGATGCAATTTTTGAAGAAAATTGCAGTCAATTTTTCTTTGTAGGGTAAATGGTGGTATTATGACTGATTATTTCAAGGTCTGTTCAAAGACATAGGAGCTCCACATCATAAACTAATAGCTTAACGGAAAAAAGTCATCCACTTACCCATTTCTCAAGAGTTTTTTGAACAGTTCATGAAATAAAGGTGAATAGCAAATGATGTTCTTCACACCTTTCTTTTGCAAGCAAGGAAATAGAAGATTTATCTAGTCTACTTCAAGACATCTATAACAACCCACTTTTCACATATTTATGTGCAGTGAAATTGTTTATAGTTGTTGAAAAGGTGCAGAAGGGACTCATAGAATAAAAGGAACCCGCATGAACTCCAGAGAAAGGCTTGTTGGAGAGAGTGCCTTGGCTGTGGGGGGTGAGAAAATGCTGACCTCTGGGACAGACCACCTGTGGTATCATGCAGAAGAAAACGCCTGTGTTTGCGGAATGGGATCAGTGTCATGAACACCCTGGATATATTGAAGATACCAAATGAAAGAGGAACAAGACTTGATGCTTATATTCAGTGCTAGTTGACCCTAAGAGACAATAAAAGATACTGCTCACAATAAGCTCTGTYTAGAAGGGACTGGTTATTTCCACACTGCTTATAATTTAGCCSCCACATGATGTTGTGCCCCTAAAATACAGATGTTAGGCAAGGGGGTTGGCAAATTGATGAAGCATCTGAAAAAAAAAAAAATGTTGTACTGCAGTGGACCAGACTGCTATTTTCACAATATGAAGGTGTTGGAGATGTTTCTTGCACACTCTGAAGTTTGACAAGAGGGTATGCAGTGATGTTTAAAGGTGCAAAGCTTTTTGAATAGCATAGGATTATAAATGAAAGAACTGCCAGAAGAACTCAAACCTGTTGGAGCCTTGGCCAGACTGTTTTTCGAGAGTGCTCCCCGAGTGAACCAAATCCACACTTGGACTTTGTCCTGGAGGCAATTAAGCCAGTCGCAAATAGAACCAAGAGAGGAATTGCTTCCAAAGCTGCAAATTATGCATATACTCTTCCAAGAGCTGTAAAGCCAGYATAGGTTTGAGGCATTATCCATTTGAAATCTGTTATAATTGAGTGATTTTTTCATAGAAAAACATAAAATTGTTTAAAAATATATTAATAAGAATTATATTTAAACTGAAATAGCTGACATTTATATCAAATCTGTATCCTCTTGCCTGCTATCACCTACCCTTAATTCTTCACCAGAGAAAAAAAAGTATATCGTACCTTATATCGTACAAACTTTCTTCTCAATGCAAGTTGCTATTTTCTTCATCTTAAATTTAATTCTTGGCACCCTGGAACCTGGAAAAGCAGTAACAATGCTTTTAAGAGTGTTCTGAAATGATTCTTGAAAAGGGCAATGATACAATTGACTGATTCAATGAAAAATGACTGACCAGCAAGTAAGTGAATACACTCGTGACTTTTCTCTGTAGCCAGTGTAAAGATTATCCATCAGAGAATCAGGTAAAAGTCTTCAGTGTACTCTGTACATTGCTTGTCACTAACATCATTCTCTGAGACAGGTCTCTGGAGTGGGGAAAAGGRATGCGAAACCACTGATATAAGCAAAGCAACAGTTTATAGCCCATCTACTACAAAGGGAGTGCATATTTTACAACATTTTAACAATCCTGGAATTTCTCAAACCCTTCTGCATTTAGGTATGGGTGAAATTCATTTTCTGCTTCCAACCGTATGTGTGTTTACGAAAGCTCACGCAAGCTGTGACAGGTAACAAGGCCACTTTTTGGATAAAAACAAGGTTCACATATAAGCTGGTGTCAGGTTGGCACACCACACTGCTCTGCTACACAGCTGGGGTAGTAATGATTCTCTGTAGCAAGCTTTTGTTTGCTACTCTGTGATGAAATTATACTCAGATTGCAAAAATAACGTTATGACTGTGCCTGTGAGAACAAGCTTCACTCCTCAGTCACCGGTTGCCACTGTGTCTAGTCACAACTCCAGACCTCTAATGAACTGTGTGCCTCAGTCTCATATTGACTCAGAAACTCTCATCAGTGTACAGAYTGGCATAATAGGCAAATTTCCAACTGCAAAGACGCTTCACAAGGAAATGTATGGGTAGAATCATCAAGTAATGAAAGGGATTCCCAAGACTAGGAATACTTAATAAGACAGCGGTGTTCAGAGGTGATAGCTGTTACATTAAAATTGCATTTGCATTTTTAAAAAGATGAAAAAAAATCCTTATTTCAGTAAGAGCATCATCGTATTCAACTTAAGGAAAATGTGTTTTGAAAGAGATAGATTGGGCCTACATAGACCACCCAGGAGGACTCAAGCTTCAGTAAAATGTTGCTCTCAACATTTTCAAATGTGCCTTTTTCTCTACAGGAATACTAACTGAAAAACTCACCTAGCTGTTTTCCACTAAATCTTTCCAKTTTTACAGAACATCCCTCTATTGAGCTGACAAAAATGTTTGTTTGGCATATGGGTAGCTGGTGCAGTGAAATAACAAGTCTTTTGTAAAATAAACTGATTATATCTATTGATCCAATTCACCCTACAAATGATCAAGTTAAAATAATTGAGTGGACATCATAGAGTCAGAAACAAAATAAAGGTAGAAATATAGTTCTTACATCAGAATTGTCAATTAGAACTATATTACGAGACTTCAGTATAAAGAAAAGGAGATGTAACAATGAAGTGTGTCAGGAAAACATCCTTAACAACTTGGCTGCATAAAAAAGAGAAGATTTCAGATTTAACCATAGGGAAGTAGATCAAAATAAATTTTCCTTCATGTGTCCWTCTACAAGCATTTGTGATCACACTTTTTGTTTGGGATTCTTTCATTTTCCTTTCCTCTGCCTGTGTTTGGGTGCTTTTAAGAGAGCTTCAAGGTGGCCTTCACTGACAGAGAGGTGGTTTGGACCTTAGGGTAGTGAGTACCCGCAGCAAGTACGGTAATTCAGAGCACTCAACAGCAGGCAGGATTTTCAGCTTGAGATGTTTTCAGAGAAAACAGGTAAGGAAGAAGTGCCTTCTGGCTGCCAGAGAGCTAGGGAAGCTCTCTGGAAGGAAGCAAGATAGCAAAGATCCTGTTTGAGCCCAAGAGAGTCTGCAACATTCAATAAATTGGTATTTTTCCTTCAGTTTGGTTATGTCACCATTTTARTTGCCTGTGGTTCTGGGGAACTGAGAAGAAGACAGAGAAAGCATTGTACAGTAATTATTCTTTGGTATGTATCCCATAACATATGTGATGGCAAAGACTGTAATATGGAAAATGACATGTCAAGGTGGTACAGTAATTGTTTTCCAAAGCCAATATGAAAATTATCTTTGTTGTTTGGTATTCACATGGAGGTTTGATACAGATGTTTTGTATTAATATTTGGCTCTCTTAGACCTTTAGACAAGGAGGAAGAACACTGACTCTTTATGTTCCCATACCTTTATTATTCTTTTCTTATTAAGTTATGTTTTATTAGTCAGAATAATTTGGCATCCAGCAATCACTGCTATATATAATAAAATGAAGTATATTTTTAGCAGTGGGGAGTTAGCCTTTTTACTGCTAAATTTTGCCAAAGAAAAGAGTTTTTATGAGGTAAGCAATAATGAATAAGCTTTTACAAGTAAGAATTGTGTGCACTAGTCCAAGAAATATGCATTAAAGTATAACTATATCACTTTCTTGCAGCTAATGGATCACATGCAGGGGTAGCTTTTGTCCTTGTACCAAAAAAGATGAGCTATGAATACGAAATAAGTAGAGACCATCAGTGTGGGAAAAGAAGAAATAACAACTATTGTAACAATTATTTTTTTTATACCCAGTTTTGTTCTGGTGAAAGATGGTTCCTTTGCAGTCTCAAAACAACYGATGCCAATATGTCCTTCATAATTTGACTCGTATGTGCATACAGGATTACATCTTTCTAAATTCTTTCTCCTGTCTGTCTTGTTGTCTTCTTCCTTTTTTCGGTCACCATTTTTGCTCCAAAGACACCTCCATTTTCTTCTGGTTTACAACACCAGGGAGTCAAGAATGATTTGCCCCTCCCTTCCCTTCCCTTCCCTTCCCTTCCCTTCCCTTCCCTTCCCTTCCCTTCCCTTCCCTTCCCTTCCCTTCC
>NW_028186867.1:4190989-4358657 GCF_003343005.1 Rhea americana | reverse complement strand
CCCTACCCCTACTCCATTCTCTTCCTCTCCCCCTCCTCCTCCCCTTCCCCATCGGTCATATTCCCTAATATTAAGCAGAAATTATGCAGCTAAGCCAAATTAGAGACAATATAGGGTTTTTTTTCTTTTTTCTCCTTTTTTTTTTTTGGCTCAATTAACCAAAGCTTGTTTCCACA
This sequence comes from Rhea americana, assembly GCF_003343005.1. Classification (NCBI taxonomy): domain Eukaryota; kingdom Metazoa; phylum Chordata; class Aves; order Rheiformes; family Rheidae; genus Rhea; species Rhea americana. Next base: position 4,358,481 of record NW_028186867.1, on the reverse strand, counting down.
AGGGTTAACACTCTACCATGATTATCTATTATTTTTGTTGCTGTCCTGATTTCGTGTGTTTATGTAATAATAACTTCGAAACTGAATCCAAGCCTATAAAATGCAGGCAATCACTATCCTGCAMAAAGGAAATAAAAAGTCAGATTTTCACAATATAAATTCTATTTTCTGGGTAGATAACTCAGTGTATGTTTTTACTGTATCTAAAATTAAAGACTCAAGTTCTAATTAGAGTTCATGAATGCACATTTTGCTTTCAAGAAGTGAATTACAAATCTTTTATCCAAGTACAACCCAAATGCAACTATTTCTAACAGTAAAACTTCTGTTACTATAGTGTACTTCCATTAAACTAAGTACTTCTAGAGGAAAACCATTTATTAAAGGTCATTTCCACTAAAAAGAGCACAGATTTCTTCACAACATTTTGGTAGTATCCTTTCATTGATCAGATTCCTTAATCAATGACAAATGCACATATTTTTGTCATCAGTTCAGTGGCTGTAGTGTTCACATGTTATGTGAATGTACTCCTCAGGATTTGGTTTTTACTTGTTTCACAAACACTGGCCAAAATGAAAGTGTTTTGACATCTTCCTCTTTATGACTGCATAATTTATTTTCTATATCAATTTTAGTTCCTAATTAGAAATGTTTCATATCATTTTAATCATTATTTACTTTTTATTTGTCTAATGTGTTTGCTTTACTTTAATTTGAAAACTGCTGAACAGAGCAGTTCCTRCAGTTCTGCATTCCTCCACTCCCATTTCCATAGTGGTTCCTTCTGGTTCCTTCTTCCTCACTTTGCCTCTGACTTTTGTTAGTTCAAAAATGAGAGCTTTATCAGTCCGCTGCGGACATGTACCCATATAGCGTGAGGACTTTGTCCCTCCTATTCACTCAGTTGCAATAAATTAGCTGGTTTTACCCATTAACTTCAAACACTAACTGACATTGACTTCAAAGACATTTATTCAAAGAGCTTAGTCTTAAGACTGGCGTAGAGACAGTGAGTGCATATATAATTGGCTGAAGTGGAGAGAAGTATCTTGTGTGTTTAATAACATTCTCCCATTCCCTTTGTGCTTCATCCTATTTTTCTGTGGAGCACAGACAAGAACTCACCTGTTTGGTTAAACTGCTGTGAGGCAATGTCATATATTTCTAACATTTTGCTGAATATATATATATATATATATATATATATATATATAAAAGATTTAGTACAAGTTCAAAATGGACTTTTTAATTATTTATTAGACAATTTTTTTCAGAAGCTTCTTACTCCAGAAACTTCCCATTATGAGAGATGAGTGTGTGCAAATATCTAGATTCCTTTTTTTCACAAAGTCAGCTGTAGGGCTCTGAAGCACTCTTCACAGGGAGTGCATGCATATCATACACACTCTACAGAGAATGCCTTCCCTACACTTTGTTTCAAACTCCTCAGGTAACACATACGGAAAATACCAACTACAGCAACATCCGTAGAGCTGGAGACAACTGACCTCCTCTTCTGCTTTAGCAGRTAGGAAATCTGATCCAAATTGACGTAATGGTAGGGCATAAATATTAAAGCACAAGAAAAACAATACAGGGCTGCTTAGAAGAAAAGACTTTARATTCGTCTCTTTTCCTGTGCATCACCTTTGTACAGTTCTTCTCAAATTAAGTTAGTTCTAAAGTAGCAAACGTGCAGAAACTGTGCATCTCCCAAGATAGTCATTTAAAAGCCATAGTACTACCAAATATTGTTTCTGGGTCAGAAACAATTCCCAATCATTTTCTTTTTTATTTATGATTCCATTTCCTGGATTCTAAAGTTGCATTTCTTTGCTCCTACCTTGAAAACTATACTTGTAGGCATCTCTGGGTGTTTAAAGTATCTTGCCCTATTCATGTGTTCGGGAACACTTGTCTATCTGCCTGTCATTTATCTATCTGCATGTGTTTTGAAACCAATAAAAATGTATCTTCATAGAGATATAATACATACAGACAGCTTGCTTTGTAAAAGTTTATGTAGGGAAAAATATAGTTGTAAGTCATTTTAGACACTGAAGATACTTTCTATACTCCATTTTTAAAAATATCTCCATCTTCACAGAYCCTAAATCTTACAAAATTCTATTATTATGGTTTATTGTTGTTTTAGTTCTAGAAAAATAACTAGCCATTATTCTAAAATGTCTGATTTTGCAATTCATACATCTTTCAGAATAGATATGTTGTTATAAAAATGTCATTATAGAAATGTATTKGATGGCTAATGATACTGGGACTAATTATCTGTGTTCTAGTCCCAGATATTGCAGGTGCTGGCTAATTTATATGACTTTGTGTTGATTGCTTCACTTGTTTGTCTTTTATATTTTTCTTTTGTCAAGGTATGATGACTGCTACTTCTAAAAAAAAAATCCATATATCAACAGATGAAAGTGTATAAGAAACAAGTATTACTAGTAACATCTCTATGTATTACTTGGGATAGTTACCCAGGTGAGTTTGAAACTGGAGATTTTTCTCAAGAATAAAATTAAACCCTTTAATAAAATTTATTAATCAGTATGTTATAGTGTAAATAGTATTTTTATTAACTGATCAGGCTTCTAGTTTTCATTTTTCTTGTACAAACCCCTGATATCTTGGAAAAACTAAAAACCTTTGGTAGCATATATCTCAGAAATGCAATATTTGCAGTTTGCTTAATTCTTTTTTCTGCAGGGCAGCTTTCCACAGAATTTCCCCCACTGAATGACAGCACAGAGCTAGTGCGGACAGACCTAGACTCCCRCTCCCTGTAGCAGAAATATGTCAAGGTAGAACAATGGCAATGGAAGGATCCGCTAGTGTGTTCCAGTTTGTGTCAGGAGATTGTAGAACAGCCAAAAATTAGTGAAGYCAACAGGTGGCGTTTTTGGGCACTGTCCACCTGGGCTCAGATCCTATACAGCATTTTCTAACTGGCACAGCAGAGATTCTGGCTCAATATGATTCTTTCTCTGATTATTAATGTATTGGCTCTGAGCTGCAGAGCTGGCCTAGTCATTGCTGCCAAGACATTAATACTCCTTGTGAATAGGAAATTGAGCCAGATTCTTCAACATCAAAGTCAATGAAATCATTATTACTTTTGTCCATTCAAGAACTGAGTCTCAGCCAGGATAATCGCTATTCTGAGAATGTCCAAAAAATTAAATACATATGATCCTAAGGGGGAAAAAATATTTTTAATAAAAAGGCAGTAAAAATTATATTCTTATGAGCAGCAGCAACAGCAAGTACAACTACATAGATGGGAATATTGGCAATAAGGGGACAAGCAGGATCAGATCAGTAGTTTTTTTTTTTTAAAAAAAATACGAAACTGGGAAGTGGAATACAAACACAATGTAATTCAATCGGATGTGGGGTAGCAAAGTCCCAAATTTCAGAAATGATATGCTCACAGGAAGACTGTTCACAGGACATAGAGGAGTCTTAGCAGGGGATTATTGAAAATATTATATTCCTTTCCACAGATGAATCTCCTCTTATGACCTTTGTAAAGAAAACTAATTCTCAGCAACCTCAGGAGAAGGTCAGTCCTGTAATTAGACCTCCTGCTTTGCAGCTAAGAAATCTGTCAACTGTTTCATCCCTAACATTACTTGCTTTCATGGTAATTGAAGGAAGTGCCTGTTTATAATTCTTTCCAACATGTTCTTGTGGGTATATGTTGCTGTCTGGAATTGGTTGTATTTTTATTAAGTTAGTCAAAAGCAAAAARGATCCTCAGTAATATAAACAGCATTGCCAGCAAAAAATATAGATAGAAAGAGAAAAACATAAATAGTTTTTTACTCCAGAGACCAGCATTGGCAAAACAGCTGACAGTAATTTGGTAGCCAGAGAAAAATCAGGTATGCAGAAAAAGGCATCTAGCAGTACCTGAGATGTCACTGAAGTTTCCAAGGAGTACTCACAAAACACATATAAATCAAAAACAAAAATGAAGAGAATTAATATGAATTATGTATGTGTATTTTCTGTTTTTTTGTTTTATTTTGTTTTGTTTTTTAATGTAACTAGAAAACACRTGGATATGGGAAGCTATGGGATGCCCATGAGCCCAAATTTCTTGCAAAGTACCTATTCATTTCACGATGTTAGCAGTGTAACACAGTGGATTCTTATTTTATCTCATGGTCCAGTTGGAAAGTTGCCACCACATGTGCCTAGGATATGTATTTAATCCTGTSGTGGTTTTAATTATGGATGTGATTTGGTATTCAGTAAAATATTGGGGCGCATACCTCAGTCCTCACAGCTGTAAGGAATCTGTCACATTGACACAAATGCCCAAAGAAGGGTTTGAATGCTAAAAGTTATTTTAAAGCAATCATCTAAAAAATTGCTCCAGCCTACATGATATTGCTAGGGTTGAGCTTCTCTTTTGATTACAAGAACATTTATCACTTCATCTTTGCTTTTCACTTCATCTTGATTTAAGCTTTCTTTTCCCTTTGCTATCATGGTGMGAAATAAAATACCATGTTTATTTTTATTTACTTTTGTCTATTTTGTTTATTTGTTGGAGACCCAAGTGATTTAGAAGGCCTAAATACATATTGGTTAAATACAGAGGTATCCTAACCTTCTATAGTTTCACTGACTTAAGTTGAATTAATTTTAATTTATAATAAAAATTTTAGAGGCAAGACAATCAGTCTTAAAAAACACAGTTGTTCTCAGATCACTGGTGGTAGGGTTGGTGTAGTTAACAGTTTTATCATTTTCTCTTTATTTTTTATGAATGTATAAAACATGTTTATGAAGTTTTACTGTCGTACAAAACTKCATCTTATGCATTTATTTATGGAAAAAAATGACATAGTTAATAAAACATTTTTGTTTCTTTATATTTTCCACTGTCTGTTAGTATAAGCAGTGCTATGTCAGAATCTGTTTTAAATGGATCCTTAATTATTCAAAAAGCATTTTTAAGTCTTYCATATCTCTGAAAGTTAAAGCTAAATAAATTTCTGCTCTGCACAAGCAGAAATATTTAGTTGGAGGTTACTTTTTTATTTTAATGTTTTATTCACTGATTTCTTTACCATAAGTAAACAGAGTTGAGACTTTCTTTGATTTTTTTTGTTGATTCAGCAGTTTTTACCAAGACTATTGGGTAATACTCTACAGGATATGGTTTGACAAGTTATTTATGGTAAATAATTTGCTTCTCTTGCTTACATTTAATGTATTATGCAAATGGCAAGCTCAAATCAATATCAAGACAAAGTATCAGCATTTTTTTTTACAGAGATGCTTCTTTATATGGATTCTGAAATATTTTTTCCTAATAAGAATTTTAAAAATGCATATACAAGGAACGAATAAATTATAGCAAAAATGTTCCAAAAATTAAATAGTCAGAACAATTTTCAATCAAATTAATTAGAATAGTATGGAAAGTTGTTAACTACTACAAACATTAAGGAATAACAGCCTTTTTTATAGGGACGGCAAATTATGCTGAATTCCTCAATATTCATGATTTACTTTGAAGCTGTGCCTGGTTGTGGCACCTTGGTTGTACATGAATAGCTTTGCACACTGATCACGGTAACAGATCCAGTAACGGACCACATTTTGTCACCTGCTTCTTTGCTCTGGGCACATATATGTTCATTAAGGAGATCAGCTGGCTCAGGTGGGGGCCGTGGGGGCGAGAGGGAGAGCTGGTCGCGGAGGGAGCTTCAGCGTGCAGACAGGGCCAGCCCTGTGTGTCACCCATTTGCCAGTTCATCCCAAGTGACAAAACAAAATTATATCTTAGCATGCCTAACTTTAGTTATATAAACACATTACCTAGGTAAGTGATAATGTTTTTATACTTACCTATTGCATTATAGATCTGACCTTCTTAAACCACAGTAGCCTTTTTCCATTAACTTCTGAAGTACAGGCTCTGTATTATCCTGTACGATATAAGATATTGTAGCAGATTTTCATATGTAGGTGTAATGAAATTGCCTGGTTTTGGCGGATGAATCCCTTTGGTCCAAAGAAAAATAAAGAGATATTTGGAAATATTCAAACAACATAAAAAAAAAAAAACAGCGTTTAACTTTTTGTTCCTCTTCATGTTTTTTGTTTTGTTTTGTTTTGTTTCATTTTGTTTCATTTTTGTGACAGTGCTGTCAAGGATAATTACTTTTCATTCTAATAAAATTTTATACTCTTGGCAATCCCATAATCACACCAAGATTTTGTTCTTTTTAAATCAGATGTGTGCAATGCAAATCTTCTTGACACTTAAGTGGTATGATTCTTAAAGCTCAATTAAGAATTATCCAGAACAACCATAACTAAACTATATACCAGAGATAGTAAGAAACCATAAGGAGAAGAGGAAAATAAAAGATAATTTCCTAAATTGCTAAGAAATGTTTCACTGCCTGAACTCCAGCAAGAGGAAAGGAGGCAAGAGGTAAAAGAAAGAYGCTGTTTTTCCTTGGACTAAAGATAACCTAGAAAGTCACATGTTGCTGGTCAAATTAAAGTTAGATTGAGAAAGATGTAACTTAAAACACACACACATGCACAAAGCCTCCAGACCCTGCAAAACATATGGTTAACGTGGTTAATCAGTCAGCTTCATAAGCCATCTGAGARGTTCAAAATGAAAAAAAGAAAGGAAAAAAWTCTTTATGAGATTTTGTTTTATCATTTTAGAACTTTGTTCCRTTACCACATTAAAATTCAACACTTTCTCATTTAAAATTTTTTACAGATAGAACTGACTGAGTTACCTAGCATCCTTTGGACACTCCATTCTTGAGGACTTTTTGTTTTGCATTGTTTCATTTCTCCTCCTCCCCATCCTCCAAACCAAAATACTGAGATATTTCTGGTGTGCCTAYTAGCTAAAGGCTTAGGAATCCACTGTGGAGCTGCCTAAGCCTCATCACAAGCTGCCAGTCTCTCTGGGYAAGTCTGCTAGTCTGCTAGTCTGAGCTTCTTGGAGAAGCTCAAGATAATAAGGAAACAGTTTAACACCAAAAAATTCATTTCTGCATACAATAACCTGTAAATATCAGATTATTTCTCTTCATTTTCCATTTAATACTGATTTTAGCAATGTGAATGTTTTAGTTATCCTGACAAATATTTGTGTGAGCATTCATTTGGAGTACAAGCGTATTAATAATTTCAGTCTATTTTTTTAATGTTGTTTTCATTAGTAGAAGGGTATAGATCACATTTCTTTACATTGAATGGGAAATTGGCTTTCCCACTAAACAAAAGTAATTTATGGATTTTTTTATTCTGTGCTAGAAAATTCAGTGTAAAGTTGAGACCAGACTTGAAGATTTGCAGTAAATGAGTATAAAAGTGTGTGTATGACAAACACTAGGAGGTGAAATATACATCGTTAACTCTTGTTCCAAGCAGGAAAAAAAAAAAAAAAAAAAAAAAGGAAATGTATTTTCTATATCAGATGCACAAAAAATACTTTTCTTTCTCTCTGAATATACTAGAATATGATTGAAAACAAGACATCATGATGAAATGATCATGCGTAATGATAACACCTGCAGAAGACCTGATGAGGAGTCAGTGACTGACAAAGTACCCATCAGGATCAGGCATGCTTATTCAWTTTTTTCAACAAAATCTAGCTGCTACCTGGACAGTAATTTCCCAGGGTTAGCACAGCTGAGGTAAGGAACTAGATYTAGCAGATTTAAGGTGCCCACAGATACAAGGAGTTGAGTCCCACTAGGGTACCCGACCTGCGCATCCGATCCGTGGCTCCAGCAGCCTCCCGCCAGCCATCCTCGTTCACGGTTCCTGGGGCTCCCTGTGCAGCTTGGAGTGCAAGTCCTGTTTAATCCCTGATGAATCTTRAGTGTCTCTCTCTGCCAGTATCCGACAGCCTCTTGCCCACCTTAAGGTATTATCATCGATTAAATGAAACTGCAGTAATGGCRGTTTCACATCAGATTGTTCCTATGGTTTAAAATAAGAGATGAAAATTTGGATATAAATTTTATTTTCTAGTCACTAATACATACTGTTATAATCACTGATAGAAATATATATTTTTTAAGATAAAGGGAATTGTTTCTGAAAAAAATATATGTATTTGTGTAGATCTTATATGATGTATAGTCCAGGCGCAGGTAAACTCCTCAAAAGATCATGTTTGTTCTTATTATTCCCTGTAACCTAGTCTCTTGATTTTATATAAGCTTTGGTTAACAACTAGCCTCGAATAATCAGTTGATGTAATTTCATAAGATTTTTTTCAGTGATAATTATACTACAGATGGAATATTTATCACAAGTGCTAAGTCAAATTGCAATCTTGATCCTTAGGAATTCTTTGGTTTTGAGATATGTTCCTTAAAGAGTGACTTGGCAACATACATTCCCTTTGAAAATAGGGCAGGGAGGTTGTGTCATTCCTTGAATAGAAGAGAGTGAGTCAATAAATAAGGGAGCTTTATTTAATACTTGATCAATATATACTGATCATAAGCTCAGTCAAACTGAGTGGAAGCATAGTAGCTTAAGTAAAAACACACATATACTCACTTCTGTTGTAGAATTTATGTCTGAGGCTAAAAAAATGTATTGATGYGAAATTCATGTTTATGAAAAAAAGTTATAGCATTAAAATGGAAGGATGGGTTATTATGAAAAGCAAATTATCTTAAAAATGGAGTAGTTAAGTTCAGAGTTTAAGACTATGTATCGTAGTCAGCAAGATTGTTTCATGTTTTTCATTTAGATATTTGAATTGATTGGTCAAAGTCTAGTAATGAACTAGGTGTTTAAAAAACAATGACGRTGTAAATATATCTTCTTGTAAGACTAGATATGAAGCATGGTCTCTAGACAGGCAAGTCTAAAGACTTGGCTGTTGTGCCTTGAGGGTTTATGACCAGAGTTTTATAATTGGCTTTTTGATAGTGATGGTTTTTATATTTTGGGAAGCAACTGTGATTAAGAATTAAATCACACAGCACTTATTTTCTCTTTCACTTCATAAAAATCTTAAGCGTGTTTCATTTCAAAGTATTTATTTTTACTATTGTTTTGCATTCTGCTTCTTATAAAAAAGATTTTATTGCAATCATAAAATCAGGGAGCAGAAGTGTAATTCCTTTCATACATAAATAATTGAGACTTGAAATACACCAGAAATGCAGTTCTTTTCTTTTTCTACTAAGGCCTATCAGAACAAGCCTTTTAGGTAGCTGCTTTGGGCTCTTTCAGTGTATGAAAATGGTGTATTCTCTCTCCTTGTTTTTTGACCAACAYTAACTCCCTTCTATGCTCGGAACACTACAATGTTAAAAAAGAGCATATAAGAAGTTCCCGAAAACTGCTTTGTGCATCTGACATCTGCCTCGCTTGCCTCTTTTCTACCCATAATTATTGTTCCAGAAGAAATATCAACCTCCTTGCTTCTCAGATATGTTTTTCTTTTATTTTTTCTAGTCAAGACAAATGAAAGACTAGAAATAAGAGTCTATTGGTCTAGAATTGTTAAGGCAATAAACCCCAGACGTCAATATTTTCACACTGTTGCAATGACCTAGGTGCTGAAACTGTCTCACCGGGATCCATACTAAAGAGTAGCCTTTTTGCTTCATGTCCCTGTAGATAGGATTTCAGGCATATAAGATCAGAGAAATCCCTTACTCTTGTGCACTCTACCTTTATGTAACATTTGATATGCTAAGTGGTTTCGAGTTTAATTAACTTGCTCTGGCTTCATTTGTGTTGCTTCAATCTAAGTCTTTCCAATTTCCTTGAAACGAGTCCACCTAAGAACATGCAAGTAGTTTCTCAAAGACCTGAATTCAGACAACTACATAGCCAGTTACAGCCATTGACATAAGAGATGGACATCTTGTGGTCATGTTATCTCTTAGAAAAGCTGACATTGATGAAGAATTTGCCTCAATGCGTACACAGCCTTGATTTTAGCCCCACTTCCTCTCGCAAAAAAAAAAAAAAAAAAAAAAAAAGCCATTAGTAGACAAAAAGACTGTTAGGATGAAGATGCTGGGATTGGGAAATGTCCTGTTCTTTGCTCTCTTTGCTCTCTCATGTTCAGTAGAGACTGTAGGAACCTAGATCTTTCCTTCAAAGGCAGAGATATAATTATAGATGTACATGCAGAAGCCTTTATATTACATTTTTTTTTTCAAACTACATTGTTAGGGAATAAGTGATGGCACTGTTTCCAGACCCTAGAGGGAAATAAAGACACACTAAAACTTCTCTGGCATCTTCATTGTGCTTCAAGGGATCTAGGCAAACACAGAACAGTACTCAGGAGACAACTCTGAGGAGGCCTCCACAAATATTTCTTTGMTTTTTCTTCCCTTCCAGATGTGTTCTTGCTGAAAGGACAATCAGGCCTTACAGACAATGGAGAGGAAAGGATAAATCATTCCAGTGATCACTACACTACACTACTACTGGCAACATTCTTAGGTCTCTTATAATCAACGATTTTTCACATTTAGTAGGAAAGAAAGTCTCCTCTGAAAATTGCATGTTATGTAGCTGTACAAGTTTTGAGCTAACGCTGTCTAGTGCAACCCAAATATTACTCCCTTATTTAGTTCTATCATATCAAACATTTTATTTGTATTACTAATTGAATGTTCTTGTTGATAAAGATTTGTCTGGTATTCTGAGACCTCTGGAGAAAAAAYAGAAAAATAACAACATATATTGTAGAATTTTATCAGTATATTACATTCAAACTATTATTAGTATTTAGGGCATTGTTTATGAAGACGTCATATAAAAGAATAGTAAATTCACCAAATAAACCCCAGTAGGTAAGAATTTCATGCCTGGAGCACACACGAGGTGTAAAATGATGGAAGCTGAGAACTATCCTTACCTAGAGGACAAAATAGATGATTACCACTTGATAATTATACATAAATACTCAGGATATTTCATCTCTTGTTCATCTTACTTCTGATTTTCTATTATAGCCCTAGGTTCAAATTATTTTCAGTAGAGGACCTTCTAATCTGAGAGAGGGTTTTGTTAAACGCCAAAAAAAAAGTTGGATAATGAAATCACATCCTCCATACTTTTACATACTTTTATTTCTACGAATGTTGTCCTTTTCAGTCTTCACTGAGTTTTGTCACTCCTAGTATCATTGCATTTCCTGACTTCGTTTATTTTTCTTCTGTTCAATTCCTTTCTATATTATCTATTGTTTCTATTACTCCTCCCCAGTTTTCATTTTTTTGTTTGTTTGGTTGCTTTTTTTTAGTGGAAAGAATCAGCCTTTTAAATGCTACCACTTGGACTTTTTTTTATTATTATTATTATTAAAATAATTCAGCCTGACATTGTGGAAAAAAAGAATGATTTGCCCTTTTGAAATACATCTACAAAGCTTTTCATTGTGAAGTTCAATAAGATCAAAATTTATAATTTGATGACAGATGGTCATTGTGCTGTCAAGGCAGCATGATGTCATTTTTGCTATTCTCCAGGAAGTCTGCCTTCATTTAACCAAAATATAAAATTGAAAAAAAAAAAAAAAATCTCAGTTTTCAAATCCTTGGCACAAAATCAATTAAATTTTGGAAGATTACTTCTTCATATAGAAACTTCATCAGTCCTGTTTTGGTACAGAGTTGAAGAGGCAGAATGCAAATTTGCATGAAATAGGTTTTATCTAGCAATTAAAAGATAACCAGGACAGTCATCAAAATTAAAATCCAGGGCATTGTTGCTTTCTTATTCTCAGTGTCATGCTGCTGATGTCCTGGCATACAAATAAGACAGGCAAATGGATGTACAGTAAGACCTTACCACTGAAGTGAAATGAGCCAACTGTATGTAGAAAAATCTGAGGACATAATTAATTGCTGAGGTCTATGTTGGGTAGGAGGATAAGGGAGACTTGAGGTATATAATAATGGTTGTCTCTCACTGAAAACAGACTAATTATTCTACCCTTAATTTCAAATCCTCTTTTCTTCAGTTAGTTGGACATAGTTTGTTCAAGTCTAGCTGTGCTATCATGTATGCATCTTCCTTGTTTTATTTCTTCTGTTACAAAAGAATCACGGCCTTATGTATGCGTAGTTAGAAATTCCATTTTTAGGTTAGATTTTGAGCAGTCTGTAAAYGCTTATTTTGTCAACCATAGAAGAATTTACCAAACTTCATTTACCCTAGAGCGTTAATTACCCAAGAGTGGCATCAGAAATCTGAACTAGGTGATGATGGTCAACCTCTCTGAACTGTACCTTTGCTATCACTGCCCCTCTACTTGCCTTACTCCTAATTTCGAGACTCTCATATCTGATATTTTAAGCAAGCTGTTGAAGAGCTGCCATGACATTTCAAAATATGGGAAACAAACTGAGTTCCCTAATGTGGCAGCTATATTTGGTTTGGTTATCACACAGAAAAAGGTAGATTTTTACTGCCAATTTTATATCCTTTCTTGCTGGCTTTCAGCAGGTAATTTATCATCAGCTAGGAGAACATAGCATGACAAGATGTTTTCTAGGTGAATTTATCCACTGCATACACACTGCACACTGATAATGATTTCTCAGTCTGAACTAGTAGATGATTGCCATTTCCTCAAAGCTAGAATAAGACCAAAGATTCAGAGACTTTAAAGAAGGTCAGTGGTGATTCAAAGTTCTCTTCAGGGGGTACAGAGAAGCAATACACAGCCAGTACCGAAAAGAACATCCCAAATCAGATGAAGATCATGACAGAACCGTAGATTGACTCAGAACTGAAAAGATCTTATTTTTGAGGTCTGGAGTTAACACTGATGTAAAATATTGCTGTATATTGATTTTTATAGGGATCTGGAAATAGTAAGCTTGTATCTGTCTTTAACCTTAGTTAAAAGAACTTACTTGACTGCCTAACTCAAAACACCAAAAATGTTGTTAACTTCATGTGTGTGCGTAGCAGAAAGTTATCAAATAGATACTCTAAAACAAATATCAGATTTAAGATAAAAATATAATTATTGTATATTATTATTGTGAAAAATAACTTTACGTGGATTTAGCTAGTCACATCATAGTATTTAGTGGTGCATATTACAACCTTTGCTTCTGTGGCTTGTCTGGTTTAGCAAGCACACAGAACTTTCTCCTGAAGATCTACAGAAAGCTTTCCAGAACTTTTTCTCCTGTATCGCTGTACTCAAAATGTAAAACTCACATATGATAACTTAGCAAATGATGAGAAAAAAGAACTTGCCAGGTAAATCCTTTCTTTCTTTTCTTTTCTTTTCCTTTTTTTTTTTTTTTTTTTTAAGACTTACAAAATAGTTTAACAGAACAGATAAACAGATATAACAAAAATATTTTCCATTTCCTATTAAACAAATAGAAAATGTAAAAGTCCTATAACGGGATTTGTTTTGAAAAGTGTTTTTTTTAGTATAAAACAGCAGTAAGTAAACTAACAAAAATTCAACCTAAACAACCACTTTTCTTATAAAAGAAATGACAAAGAAATACTATATCATTTGATTAAAGACAATTGTTTAGAAAAATAAGTTATTTGTATTGTTAAATGTCCTTGTGATACAAACAAAAAGCAATTGTCTAATAATTATCTCTGATTTCTTAGTACTCTTCTGTTGCTAACTAGCACAACAGATTGTGGCAGGTGAAAAATTGTTATGGCCCTTCCATATGTTCTTTAGAGTAGTATCAGCAACAAGGCTATAGTTTTCAAGACGTAAAGTATTCTCTGTATATATCAACATGGTTATTCATAGATTTAGACTGTGAAATTTCTCAAAATATATTAGTATCCAACTATAGTACCTTCTAAAATGAGGGTTATCAAAGTAAGAAAGCATTTTMATTTTATTTAAGAACCTCAAATAAATTGACTCTAATTATTGAGAAATGTGAAACAGTTTTGTAATGATTGAAAGTTTCAAAATGAATTTCTAATTCTCTTGTAGATATTACAAGTCATTAAAGTCATTTGTATGAATAATTATGATATTAATTTGTATTTAATCTGGTCCTCAAATTCCATAAGCCTGGTCATTCATTGTGCTAGTAGTATCATTTGAATTCCAGATTCAAACAACCAAGTTTCTCCTTCAAAGGTTAATATAATAAATACTAGGGATTTTCTTACACTGGTATTCAAGGTTCATCACAGTATTCCACAGCAATATCACAGAAAGAGTGGTAATACTTAAAGAATGAGGGTGATTGCTATTCAAGACACCAGAACAAATCTTTCAAAACAAATAATGGTTCAAAAGGTCTGTGAACAGATGTATTCATTACCTATTGTAGTACTAATAGTAAGGAAAGGCAACGGAATCATCTGCCATTCACACACAAGCTTCCTCCCTGATAATGAGAATTGTTTTAGTTGAAAAGGAGAMCAAGTTATTTATGTCTGTCAGAGAAAAGCAGAAAACTGAGAAGTCTGTTCAAGGTGACCTGTGGGAGTTGAAAAGACCAGGAACATCCTAAGAGCATAGAAAARTAATAAGATTTGCGTTCATATTGGTTGTATAATGGATAAACAGTCAGATTCAGGTGAGACTTTTAATAACAAATTTCAATTCAATATTTTTTAAACAAACAATTTGTACATCCCTTCRAAAGAACAATTTGAAGAGTTTGTTTATATTAAAGAGACTAACAGTCCACAATGAAAATCTTACCATTAAATGAGATTTTGATCCACAYGTTAGCCTCCTTTGTATCTCTGCTGATATATAGTAGATTGTTGGAGAAATAGTCTGCACTTTCTGAGATCCCAAGTTTTATACCTGTCAGAGTAACTAATGCAGACTGGAACCCTTTGTTTATTAGGGTCTCCTTTTAATTTATGAGCTAGGTCTCAAAAGGCATCCTTCCCTCCACCTTTTTAACAAATGCATAGCTTTTGTATATGATATCTCTGCAATTAAATTGCTATTCATTCCTATGCCATTTGACAATAGCACTTATATGCAATATATCATTGACAAAAACGTAGATGATAACACTGGAAAAACAGGATATCATTAGTCTCTTTGCTGTGAGGATGAAAGAAAAGGGGAGAGATGTAATTAATTATATAGGACAATATATACTTTTCACAGCAGCTATAGCAGAAGGTTAGCTGTTCTGCTGCCAGGTTAATGAATATCTAGCACAAAAGTAGGTGTTGTTGATGACAGTGACTCAATAATATAATGTTAGGATATTCTCCTGTTCGCACTATCCACTCACTTAGGCATCTTCATTACTGAAAGCATCTGGTAACTGATATGTTGCAAAATATATCTGTTCTGCTAAGAAATTACATTGCCCTCCTTTTAAAGGAATTTCCTCAGTAAATCAGAATACGCATTCTTAGGCAGAAATTTGCTTTTGAACAACAGACATCTATCTGCACTCCTCTCATAGAAATCCCTGAAGTAGCCAATCATCAGAAAGTACATCTTCTACGTRATAGAGACAACTCATTTTGCTACCTAATTGAAGTTTTATATCTATCAATTTTTTATAAGAAACAATGCATTGATAAACAGAGCTGGCCATGCTGGATGTTCAGAAAATGTTAGGAAATTAAGGACAGAATGGAARATTGTTCTAATAGCTGAATAAAAGTAATTATTATCAGACTTTTAGAAGATATGAACTACTGATTGATGAAAAAATATACAATTATATATAAAATTATTTCTTCAATACTAATAAAATAGTTTGAGATAAAATGTTGTCTTTGTTCTCATTTTTCTCATGCATATACATACATACTCACACATTTCCCAGCAATTAAACACAAAATACACATCTATACAGCAGTATCTTGGATTATATCTCAGCATACCAGGCTTGAAACACTGCTCGAGTTCAATGATTTGCATTGATTTCCTTTAGTACAGGGGCCATATATCAGCTGCCAATAGCAATAGCACATTAAATGCTAATGCTAAGTATTTTTCTGTTACTAAAATACAGAAGAAAGATGGAAGTTAGAAGTCTTTTAAAATTACTTCTTTTTTTTCTTTTTTTCTTTTTCTTTTTTTCTTTTTTTTTTGTAGGAATATATTTAATATTTCAAAAGTCTATCCAGTTTCTACCAAAACTGAATAGTCTACAGTGAAGTAAAGTATATTATAAGGTTTATGAAAGCCAAGTATTTTTTTGAAAAATGCAGCAGAGCTCTGGGTTCATAATAAAAACTGATATTGAGTGAGATCTGTTTTATTTCAGATATCAAAATTACTTGTAAGTTTTAGTGAGTTATTAAATTTGATTTATTCTTTTTTTTTTTNTTTTTTTGCTCAAGTTTACCCAAAGCCAACAAGAAAATGGAGGAAAATACAAAAAATACCGTCTGAAACAGTTAAAAAAAAGTTTTTACATAAAATAGTTTTTAGATAAATAGTTTTAATGCAAAATTTGAAACAAAAAAGTAGGGTGAGATTGATCTAGACTGTTATTTCATTTTCTTATATCTGATTGAACTGGTAATGTGGCAACCCACACATTCCAATCTGACCAGTTTTTATTCAAGTAGGTTATAGYTTTTTTCTGGGCACAGATGGGTCTCTACTCACTGACATGGAACACTTTCATTAAAGTATAGCTGAAGTTTTACAGAGCAAGAGAAATGTGTCTAAATTCAGTAGAAAGCATAATTAGGTCTAGGAAAACATAGGAATGGGTCAGACCAAAGGTTCCTCTAGTCCAATATTCTCTCCCCAGCAATCGCATAGTTGTATTTAATTGCCCCGAATAGATATTTCCTTTTTTGATCAAGTAACGCAATCATATTTTTAACCCTCATAACATTTTATAATGGAGTTGGGGCACAATTCTAAAGTTCCATGATTTCAGGGAACATGCTTTTACAAAGCAGAAATATCTCCCCTCACTCCGAAAGAAAATGTCACACTGCTGCAGGATTTTTCTTGAAATCCATGATAAATCATATTTTAACCCTAATAGAATCAACAGACTTGACTTTAAAATAATGAAAAATGTAGATAGATAGATATTATATTGTCCCTGTTATATAATATCTATGTTATATAACCTTACAGAGAAAAACAAACATATCTGCCTATGATCCTTATAGAAATTTGGTTTTGTAAAAGTAGAATAGTACCTACAGTTTGTTAACTACAGACTAGAGGTGATTTTGCAAAGCATCTGCAAAATATATCATTGCTGTGCCATAAATGTGTAAAGCTACTATGCTAGTAACCTCTGACTGACTGATATGACCAGTAAAAATGTCTTACTTATACAGCTCATAAACCTTGACCTACTGCTACTACTTGAGACACTTATCTAATATGAGATTGATCTGCATCTTTTCTTAATTATCCTCGCTATCAATAGATGCACAAAATAATCAGGGAGAGAGAGAAATATCGGCTGAGTAAGCAAATATGCTCGGTAAATAAGCAGTTCTCGTAGGCTGTGCCCCTTAGGASACTTCTCAGCTGCTGCTGGGGCTTTTGGAGCAGGGCAAAGAGTAAAGCGCATTCACTGCAATGCTGAGTGTCGGGGAGGCGTGCTGACCCGTCGTTGTCCACCAGACATAACATGCTCAGAGACACAAGCAGACTCCAGCATCTGCCCTCCCTCAATTTTTCTCTCTACTTTGCATGCCTGAGAATTTTGTTGCAAACACAGCATYCCCAGCAGCAATGGGACATAAACCAGACTCACTTGTCTATGATTCAATGATGTTTTAAAAATTTATGCAAATAATGTAAACACAAAGCCTCGATTAGGCAGATGTGTACGAATCAGATATATGAASTCACGCTCTTCAGAGCACCAGGCAGTCTTTGTTATGAAAAAACTCTTTCTGATTTAATGTTTATATATGATTCTACCATTTTTCATTTTTCATTGTAGATCAGTTTGAGAGATTCTGGACTAAAAAAGATTAATCCATTGCAACAATATCCAAGTAATGTTGCTGGTAGTCCACAACTGCATGACTTCACATTATACCATATGTATTTAAAACATAGTCTATGTCTCTAGTCTTTAAAGCCATCATTCTATTTCTATATATCATTCCAATCTTCTTCTGTTTTGTTAATTTCTTCTTAAACTGTATCATAACCAAATTTAACTTATAATTGTTAATCTTAAAGCGAGTATCATGAAAATATGATAACATAAATGTGTCCCAAAATTTACTTGAAAACTTCCAATACAGATTTTCTTCTAATTAGATATTTCTTCTTCARCACAAATCATAATCATTTCCAGCTCCTTATTTTAGAAAGTTTCTTATCTATTTTATGTTCCTGAGTGAATTCCCATATTCACAACYTTCATTTATAATTTCCCATGAAGAGCCATGTTAAACGTTTGATTAATCTTACTTCATTCCTGTCTAGAAAATAAATTAACTTTCAAATCTAGGATGATCTTCCTTTATTAAACCCACATAGAATTTTATCGCTTTTTTTCCACTCATATCTCTGTCTATRTCATTCCTTCTTTCAAAATTAGTTTTGTATTGCCTAATATTTCAGCTAGACTAACAGACCTGCACTCATATGACTTAGTCTCATATTCACCCACCCTTCCGCTGCCCATGACTTTTTCAAGATCTATGTGAGCTCTTAAGCATTTCATTTTGGAATATTCTCTAATTATATCCTCCTGTCATGGTGCCATTTTCAGTTTGACAAACTTAAAATTAATGTCTACTAACCTACTATTTAATGTACCACTCTTTTCAGAGAGGATATTATCTGATAACTTCTTCCATGACCAAATTACACTGTCAGTTTTGATGCCATTTTAGTACAGTAACTTCCATATAACTTCCACTGATAGTCTCCCATTCCTTTTACCAGTCTTGCCTTGTTCATTTTAACACATATTGCTAGGTCTTATATACCTTAGATTTTCCCTATATCCTTTTCCTCCATTCCATGTAGATTTTCTTCTTAATTATAATATCCTCTTTAATGTAACTATCCTTTCAATTAGTTTTTCACTCCCGTCTTTCACTTCTTATCTCTATCTTGGAACAGATTTCTAATTAAAATACATTCTAGGCCTCTTCTGCTCTCAGTTCCCAAATTCTTTTCTTTGCTCAACTTAGTGCACACGTAAGAGAAAGCAGTAATATATAACTCTGTAGTTAATATAGGTTTGGTAAATTCTTAGTTTCTCATCTGTTTCTTTTGAAGAACWTTTATATACTAAGCTAGCAATAGAATCAACTCATAGGCCTTACAACTTCGGTCAACACTCATTGATCTTGAGAAAAAAATATTTTTATTTGTAAGATTTATAATAAGATGAATATATATATCCTCAATGACATGCAAAAAACTCCTCAAACATAAGGCAGTGATATCCTGTTGTGTACTGAATTTGCCTTTTTCCTTTAATGTCTGTTGCCAACAAAAAATAACAAAAAAAAAAAAAAAAATCCACTTTTCCTACCAATAAAACATAGTCTTGATAGTTTATCATGGTAAGCATCTGGAGGCATGTTTACCTAGATATGACCTATTACATGATGTTTTATCAGATCTTTGGCTGCTTTCAAGCAGTACTTGATATAAAACCTGTCAGCCATGAAAGGATACCATTTTTGCCTTGTGAATGATAGCTTTGGAAGATTTTTGTATTGAAAACAACACCTGCTCATGAAGACATACTTCAGACTTCTTGCAAATGTGTAAATCCACTGAGGTAGCTTTAAGAAGTATCTTGTTGTGACTGTCATATCACTCACATTTTAAATGTCAGACCTGTCGTGATWCTTGATTAATACATTCTTACTGAAAGATACCAATTTTTGTTGGGTTTTTTTATTTTGTTTTGTTTTGTTTTATTCCAGTCAGTGATAGCTAGCTTTCTAAAGCATCAACTAGAAGAAATAGTTGCACCACGAGCTGTATCATCTCTACTTGTTTATAGTTATATCCTTCAAATGAGTCACTTACCTTTCCACAATGTATTTTAAGTCTGCCTACACATTTTGGCAAGGACATAACACAGTGATTGTTCAACTGTCTACAAAACAACCTTGAATTGAGGACTTTTACTCAAGACACATAAAAGTATACTGCATGTGAATTTCTTATTGAGTTCTGCCAACTTCTTCCATTACAATGTAGTTCACGTATAAAYATATGTACTTGAAAGTGGAAGTATGGGGCTCTGTCTTCAACTTTTCACTTTCTGGAGATGTATCCATATCAACTATACTGTGCGGTCCCTGTGAAGTTGCAGTAGGCCCCAAAAAGTAAGTAGGAAGCACAGAAGAAGGTAAAAAGAACTGAAGTATTCTACAGYAGATAACTAAAAGTACTAAGAAAGAGCTTCAGAAACTTTAGTGTGAATTTAAGGTATTGTGAGGTTAAYGGAAACTTATGTTTTCAAGGTAGGTAACAAATGAGAGACAAGGTGGATTTACTGCAATGGGGGACTGAAGATCATATTAACATATACTAACTCCTCTGCTCACAAGAAAATATGTTGATTATTTCTCTTATATAGAAATTCTTCAGATAATTAAGCAATTTTAGCTAACATCTTTTCTTCCTTTCTCTGTCTGTCTAGATTTCTACCTAATGAATACTACAAGTTATTCTTTTAAGTCTTGGTCAGGAAACTTATTTAATAACAGGAAATTGAAGAAAAATCTAATTCAGAAGACCCATCAGTGAATTACAAACTCACCAACAGCTTTGCCATTGATTTTAGGGGAGYTTTGACTTCAAACAATGTCATTTACATGGGGTGTTAATTAAATACTTCTAGGCCTGGAGAAAAACAAAAGAACAAAAAAGTAATATAAACAGTTATGCTTTGATGGGCTGACAGGTTGTTTAAGCCTAYTTCAAGTCTCACATTCCTTCTTTCCTCACTTTTTGAGATATCCAAAGGATTCATGTGTTGCACAATACCTTGGATTTTTTTAATAGATTATTAACTCAATTTTATTTTTGATCCATTAAAACAGGAGTTTTAATTTCCATGTATCTTGAGGTCTTACTACACAAATGTCTAATAAGAAAATTAATTGGAGACATGATTGTGCAAATGTGACCCAATTGTTTTACCTGGAAAGACCTAGGAGCTAAATTAGCGATTGCTCTCCTGCAATTTCTATAACTACAGGAAACAACTACAGTGTGTAGAGGTACATATATATACACACTGTACATATACATATGTATATGSCATATACATATACATACATATATACATGTATRTGTATGTATGTATATACACAGACAGAGGATACTTTGTCAGTACTCTTTTATGCTGAAGGAAAGTTGATTGTGTAGATATTAGGATTCCCTATGTTTTTACTTAGTGAGTAAAATGAAGTGAGTAATGACCTTTCCACACAAAGTTAAGACAATGCTGTTTGGCCAGAGGAAATATATAACAAAATGGAGTTAGAATGAAAGAGGATTYGTGTTAACAGAGTGAGTAATGTAACATTCTAAAAGGATTCCTGGCTGCATTTAAATAGTATTAATAAGTGTTGTTGCTGCACTTGTTTTTTTCCTCCCACAAAGATGTCTTTTCTCTCTGTCTCCATTTCTGTCTGAGTCAGTAATTTATGTTTTTGTCATTGCTGGACTGGGGCTTACTTTCCCATTGAATTATATCTTTTGTGTTCAGTGGAAATGCAATATGCAACATGAAGAATTTAGAAGAGAAAGGAGATTCAGATTTTGATTCCTGCAGTGCAATTTACTTGAGGACTGCCCTGCTGAGAAATAGATAAAAGAAATGAGTCTTTTTTCTAAACGTATAATTAATCAGTAGTTTCTTTTACCAGAAAGCTCTATGGAGGCTAAGAAGTTCAAAAGATTTAAAGATGATTAAACTTATATATGAGAGTAGGGTAATATTTGCTTTGTTTATTTTTTTGTTTGTTTTTTAATAGATATTAAACTATTCTCTTTAAGATATAACCAACCAGCAGCTGGTCAAAGAGGAAATCTCTAATGAGGGGTAAATTATTCCATAGCTGCATACCAAGGGGATTTCCAACTTTCATATGGAAGAGATCATATTGATAACTRTTAAGGCTGTAYTCTGSTTTTAAAATATTGATTTAGATGGAYATCTGGTCAAATAACATGATAGTTTCTAAGATTTTAGGAAAATGCCATATAAAAATGCGTTTGAACATCAACTTGGTAGAGAYTGAATGCAAGCAATATTTACATTTAAAAGGATTTTAAGATGAAAYGTATCATCCTTTTATGTTATAAAATACTTCAGTTTCAGGATACCAGCAAAATTGTTAAAGTTCTCAATGCAATTTAATTCTAGTTCAGGCTTTTAACATTGTAACTGTGAAAAGAAATTAAATTTCACAAAGGCAAGTTCTGTCTTTGGGTATATGAAGAGTCAAGCATGTCACTGAGCAGGTAACTATTCAATACAGTTCAGAAGTCATTAAGTTTTTCATTACTGAAATCCTCTTGAGACAGAGTGAGGGATACCTTTTCATATTATATGAATTTTGCTGTGGACTGGTTAATTTGTTCTTATTTTGGCTAGCTAGTTCTGTGAAAGTGGAAGGAACACATTTTATTCTTACACTTGCAGTCCAGACTGATTAAGGATCCTATTGTTTCACTCTTCCTTTAGTTTTGGTTGACCACGGACTTGTGATCATTTCTCTATGAAAGACTGTATCCTGACTGTGTCATAAATACATAAGCAGAAATAAAGTTTGTGAAAGCATGTTGTTAATTTTATGAGGAAGTCTGAAAAAATAAAAGTRATCTTCTAAAGCAATATGTCTAACTACTCTAAGTTCAAAAAATCCCTATAAAATAAAAAGAAAATCCATATACTTTTACAAGCAAAATACAAAATATTTTTTTTCCTTCTCTGAGCTGCACAAAGTAGGTCAATGATGACAAAAAGACTGAGAGGTGCTTTGAAATCCTAAAAAAAAATTCCTTTCTTCTTCATTTAATGTCATGTAAGCACATGAACAAAGACAAAACTGAAAAGAATATAATTCAGATTTTATTATTATTTAAAATATTATATTCAATGCATATTTCTGYCATTCATTTTCTCAGCTCTGCCTTTAGTTGTAAAAGGTCCTCAAAGATTTTTTTGTTCTGATAAGTGTATCTACTTTTGGGATTATTAACTAATATTTGAAGTTCTGTAATCTTTTCAAATTTCCRTGTAACCTTCTACTCTACAGAAAGAAAGATATTAAGAGAGAAAGATACTAATTATTTTCAAAACTCATACAGTTAAACATCTCTAAAACATATAGTACTCTGTCAAATTTTCTTGAAATAATCAAATTGAGTCTAGAAGTATTATGAAACAGACTAAACAGACACATGATTTAGCCTTAGGAAACAGTTTGAAATGACAAAAATTAGTTATAAATTAAAGGATTCACAAAATACTATGACAGAAGAATGGTTCTGACTCATAATTTTCAACATTACAAAATATCAATACCTGTGTTTATTTTTGTATTATCTTATACTTGCTGTAGTCATGTATAACCAGAGATAATAGTAATGGTAGCACACACTTTATGCTTGTGATTTGCGACACAGTGGAAAGAAGGTACAGAGAAACATTGTAGAGGATCTTGAACGCAAGGTTCCTAAAGAGGGGTATTGTCTCACCCTCTCATGCCCTGGTTGGAGAAAACAGCATCATGCTGAAGCTCTAACATATATTATCCTCACAAGAAAGTTAACAGCTGGCTTAAAAACAGTAGTGTTTGAAAGAGCTTCTTTTAGAAAGTCAACATAAAAGTAACACATGAGATGACAAGATGCTTTTAAAAATGCATCTCTATGTCCCACTTTTCCTGGATATTTTATTTTTTCCAGATTTTTMTGTTCCTAACATCTGTTCCCCTTAACTGGTATTGCCAACATTTAGAGCCTTAACATAGTAAGACTGTTGCCTATGATTTTATTATGGCATCGTTTTATTGTGCAGATCTRATTAATACCTGTTTAAGAATTTGTCCAAGTTTGCTAATGTCAATAAAGCTGAGCAACTGTTAGGGAGGATGACAGTTTGGAAGTCAACTCCTAACCTTGGTGTGAGGCTCTGCATTAGCAATAAAAACATCTGCAGAAATCTGTCACCCGACAGGGATGATCCTTGCCTCATTTGAGCAACYGAGTGGAAGGTGATGGAATAGCATTTGTTGTCTTGTTTTTTTAGTCATTTTCATGAATTCAAACTGAAAATTAGCTGACTCTGCCAGGAGCTGGAGTAAGCAAGGAAAGTCTACTTTCTGAATGTAAATTGAGCCCTCTGGACAAGTAAAGGAAAGAGTGTACCTAAACATCCCAAATCAGGAGCAGTTCCTTTACGCTGTTCTGACTCAGCAGGCTTCAGGCACATAGGTGGAATTTAGTTCTCTACTCTCAGAGTCTGCTGACTGCCCAGAAGTTCAAACTTCTTGGTTTTACTCTTCTTCCTTCAATGTACATTTTTTTGATAATATTACCATATGTTTCCCTTACTTTAACATCCACCAAGATATAATTCCTTAATAGTACCACTTTCAGATGTAGCTTAACATTTTTTTTAAGGTTATGACAGTGTTTTTCAAATGTGGCTTTCTGATAGCCCCAGTGTGTTCCAATACATTCTTGTTCTAGGCTCWATGAGCTGTTCATGAATTCGTTCTTCTTTTGTGCTCATTGAAAATTCATTCTACACAGCAATGGTTCACTAAAAGTGTGAGTATGTGAGTGTGTGTGTGCACGCGTGTAATATATGATGTTTCTACATCTACTTTTTAATTTTATATATATATATATAAAAATATAAATATATATATATATATATCCATATATATATAAATATATCCATATATATATGGATATCCACAGCAGTGTTACAGAAATATGATCAAACTTATTTACATAAATTAAATTGATTTTGTTCACGTTACAACAATACAAGAAGAGACTAAGGGAARTGAGTTTGCTTGACCTGGGAAAGAGAAAGAGGATCTAAATGTAGTTTTGATTTATGCAATGGGTCGCTACAGAAAAGACAGAGACAAGCTCTTCTCAAAGGTACAGGGCAAAAAGATAGAGATCAATGGACACAACTTGCAAAAAGAGAAATTCTGACTCAATATAATAAAAAAAATCTTTCTGGTAAGAGCAGTTAAACCCTGGAACAGATCTCCCAGGGAAACTGTCGAGCCTTTCCTTTCAAACTGTCATTTGGCAAGACACTGAACAACTTAACCTAGCTTTGAAATCATCCCTGCTTTGAGCAGAAATTTTACTAATGACTTCCAGAGATCTCTTCAAACCTAGATTTTGTTCTGATTCTATGAATTAAAAAAGAACATAAATAGACTTACTATCTAGATGAATTGAGTGTGAAAATTTATGAAATATAAGAAAACAGTGAAATATCTTATTAAATTAGAACAAAATAGAACATGCAGAACAGCTGTATGTCTGCTACATGAAAAGACAGGTTACAGAACTTATTTCCACAGGAAGATTTTTAAGTCAGAATCTTAGAATTAAGAAGCATTATTAATAAGTTTATAACAACAACAACAACAAATATATTGATAATAGCAAATCAAAAATATCAGACCGTGTGTTACCAGACTTGAATCAAAGTCTCTCTGTGTTCAAATGAGACCTATCAAGGGAAGATTTTCTTTGTTTTGTTTGTTTGTTTTTTAATTCTCTGTGCCTCAAACTGATTTCAAATAAAGGTAAAGGGAATAAATAATGAATAAAGAAAGAGAACACATTCATTTCAGGAAAATATCAGCAGTGGGCTGCTAGTACTTCTAAAGAATGCCAGGAGTGTTTCTTGTGTTAAAGCTTCCATCTCTTTGCTACAGAGCCCTGTGCTTTGTTGCAAAATGAATAGCTGCCACATTATCTGATGGCCTTGAGTTGTTCTCACAGAAGACAAGGAATATTTAAAGTTCCGCAAGTCACAATAGTTCAAGCAGAGCTTCGGCGTGAACAGGGGAATATGCTGAATTGTATCTCTTCAGTCTGAAAAGCACACGTGAGAACTATTTCATTTTGTTAGTGGCACAATGATGAAGATTTTACATATGAAAAAAAGTGCTCAGAAATACTCAGAGAAGTATATTTATATTGACATTTGAAGCTTAGAGATGTTCAAGATCAAGGAAAAATGATTTTAAGAGATACCTGTTTCTACTATTTAAATGGAAGTAAAGGGATCACTTGTATAAAATAATTTGCATGGTTTTGTGTAAGGTTTGGAACAGTTCTCTAGGTATGAATAAGGTCCCCATATCTGTAATTTATAAAGGATTCAAGAATATTATTAAAATATATCTACCTCTTTTGGGTAGAAAAGTTACTATTCCACCTTTTCAGACAAGAAACTAAATAACAGAGTATATTCACTCGGGTCTGTGCATCACTAACATCTTCAAGCTCTGTCTCAGGGGGTATATAAATCTGTTGCAGAATGAAAGTGAATCTCAGTTAAGGAGATTCAGTAACTTGACTTTGTAGCAGACACAGAACTACAACACATTTCCTTTTCAGCCTAGATGTTATCAGAAGATTATTTTATCAGACAATCATGCTTTTCCTCTTCAGGAGTTATACCTCATGTCTCCCCTTCTCCAAAGAGAAGAGATCAAATTTTGGGGTGTAAATCWGTACATTTGTGCTGATTTAAAAAATAGAATGCTGAGTGGAGCAGTCAGTATACAGCTGAATCCCTCCAATTTTGTCTTTAGAATTTAAACTTTAAAATGTTTATGCTTTCAGGTCATAAGCAGACCATAGCTATTTATAAACAATTCAACACTTTTTTGAGATTTTATAGGCAGAAACAGCACATCATCTGTTAATAGAAGACATAGCTAGCATGAAATACTTTTTACTCCTTTTTTTCTGAGAGGATGACACGTAATCTGACAAGAGATAAAAAAGCCATACATCCTATACCTAGATGTAATAAGACTTCTTAGTTCCTAGTAATTTTGTTAGTTCTAAATTTGCTGACATACAAACAGCTTTTTCCACACTTCTTAATTTTCTAACTGCTTTGCAGTGACCATAATAGCAAGATAATCAAACTTTAGAGAGACTGTGGTAATAGTAACCCTCAGAGTGGTGATGTAGCAAAAGTATATTCAAGTTGCCCTGTAAGTACTTCAATTGAATTTTGTTTCAAATGATGGCAAGAATGTCTGTATCCCATATATATTTCTAAAATTTTAATACTATTGATTTGTTTGACTAACTTTTTGCAGCTAATCCATTTCTGGTATCTGATAATTTAGGCAAGACTTTTGAGTCAGCAGAGAAACTGCCTAGCTCTGTAGTTGAGTGTAATGGGTTTTTACTTTCCATCCAAAACTGTCTCATCTAAAGGCATTACTAACCCCAAAACTTAACAATCTACTATATTCTTTTCTAGCAGCCTTTTCATCTGCTAATCTTCACATTCATTCAAAGTCCATGTCAACTACACAGTTCAACCTGGCTGTCAGCATGAAAACTTGAGCACCAGCTGAGAGCTCAACTCAACTGGTTGAGTTGATACACAAAAAAATAGTACTCAAAATTGCTCAGAGAGTCATGATTATTCATTATACATGTGTATTATCTAGAACTAGAAAAGATCCAGGTTTCCATTACTGTGTCTCTACACACAGGTCCACCAGGATTGACTCTAGTGGTGTATCTCCTGCTTCTTTGTGCTGAAATTCTTTGCATATTTTCCAYGGTTATACAACAGCTGTGTGACCGTGCCTCTTTTCTTCTGGGCAGAATCGAGAAAAGTATGTTCATTGCATACTTTATTAATGTGGTAAACATCCTACTCMTCTCTGCATGAAAAATAGGCAGAATCAGACACTTTATTTAGCTGACAACATAAATTTTGACTGTAGCATTGGAAAAGCTCTGTATTCATCTGAAGTATGGCTTACTACTGAGCTACCTTTTTCAAAGGTTTACTTGAGGTAAGTAGAACACAAAACTCAATATGTCAAGAGCTCAGGCATAGGCTTAGGTTTAATAGAATACATTAAAATTTCCCTTAGGAAAGTATTTATCCTCAGATTTTAAAGGAAAAATAAAAAATATATTCAGTATCTCTGATTATATTTCCATAATTATTTTCCCTTGTTGTCATTATTCCAACAGCTAAAAGCATTTTGTTACACAGTTGGACTATCTATCTGTCTCTGTATGATTGTTTTACTTTTCTCCTATTTTCTTTATTAACACATTATCTCTGATTGATGATCTCAAGGATTTTTGAAATTGTTGAATTTTTTTGGCAGGGCAGGACTCTCTTTGGAGTTGTATATCGGTGTATCTGAATCAACTGTCGGACACTTAACCTCAATGTATTAGGTATCACTGAGTTATAGAAAAATCCTGATCAACTGTTCCCAGTACTTTAAGTGAATAAGTTTATGTTTCTAAGTGGTTTTTTTCCTTTTTTTTTACAGTCAGGATACAAAAAGTTGAAAAACCCTGGTAATTGCCATGACTATTCATTGGYATTCCTTCATCTTTATATTTACTCTAAACCGATGAGCGGCAAAGGTCTTAGGAAAATCTCAGTTCATGAACTTCAACGCACAAAATCTCAGCTTATGYATATCTAAGCATCATATTTTAGGATGGAAGAATAAGTATCTCGAAGTCAGTGCATTTCTTTGGTCAGATTTCCRTGTTCAGGAAGGCACTGTTCAGTTTAGGAACCCAGGATCTCTTTTTTATTCATTTTAGTCATGGTTTTGCTGCAAAGTTCCTTACATGCCTTGACCTGTGTAATGCTGAGGGCTTTCTGTTTGCAGTTCTATAACCAGCCTTTCACTTGAAGCTTGTAATCTTTCACATAAGCTGCTGTGGCCTTTCCAAAGCCTCTGTGGACAGCAATTTTCCTTTTGTCTCATGCTATTGGTATTATGCTATTATTCTCGTTACCCTGCGCCAGCAAACTCTAATGTTATTGTTATAACAGCTTTCTGATGGGAAATGATTGCCACTGGCATGAGAATCACACCTTCTTTCCTCTCCATTTTTTTCCTACTCGTTGTTTTGTAGCTTTACCCAATAACATGCACGCATAAAGTTTAACAGCCCCTCAGCATACAAAACCTGCCCTGATCAAAGTGTGCTCCAGTCAACACCAATAAGCAGGAAAGGCCATTACGAAGTTTGAGCAGGTCCTGACGAAAACTTTATGAAAACTATGGGAAAAGCTGCATTGGAGAGGGGATTTTTTCCCTTTCATTCCCCTTTCACTTTTGTTTTCTGGTTTTCTTTCTACATCCCTTTCTCTTCCTTCTATATTTTTATCTTCTCCTTCAAGTAATATTTATCATTTCTTTAAATGTGTGTTATCAGTTAAAGACCTTGTGAAGAAATCTTTGGGCACATAAGCCTATCTCATCATCTTTTGCACAAAAGCTAGAAAAGACACTTCCTTACTGAACTTTTCTTCTGAGACTTCTTTCCTTAGAGTTCTAATTTCCTCACATACTTCAAAGGGCAATTTGAGCACCTAATTTAAGACTGAGAACTCCCATTGCCTGCAATATGCATAGGTCACTTTTAACTTTTAAGTAAGCTTTTAGATGCTTTGCTTCAGCTTGTAGAAACCAACAGTTGTTATGACTTTTGCAGTACTGTTCCATCCTTTATGACAAATCTTAATGTTTCAGGATTTGATATTCTCTGCATACTTTTTGTAATTTTGTTAAAACTGAATGTSTCATGATACCATTTAAGAAGAGTAATGTTTTGCTTTCTCTTTCCAGAGGGAAAAAAAAAATGTAACTAATACAAGAAGAAAATGTGATCTGGAATTTGGAAGCAATGGTAGCAATGTTTTTGTTATTTTGTACCTTGATGAGTGAAAAGGGTGAAAAAAGATAACAGAGATGTCTTTAAATGTCTGCTTAAAACAGTAAAGATATGGTGAGACAAAGAAAACAAGATCTGGAATCTCTGTGAACGCCTTTTTTTTCTTTTTTTTTTTTTTTTAAAAAAATCCACTATTTTCCATTCCTGAAGAAATACAACAAAAGAAGGTTGAAGTAGAAAATCCATCTAACTTCCAGCTGTGAAACCCTTAAAAAGTGCAATGTCTTCTCTCTGAGAGAGACAGAGAAAGAAAACGTCATCATGCTATATTCAATTTTTTGCACTCTGTGTATACACACAATCCAAGGTTTCCATGTGACAGCAATGTTCTGCATGTTCTATCRTCCAATTATCTGGAAAAAAGAGGAATTAACACTTATTATTATTTATCATTATTATCACGTTATCACTGGTCGTTGTACCGATAGTACCTAGGTAAATGTCTTAAACCTTCAAAGGCTTAATGATTTTATTTTTTTTTTTAGTTAAGAGGGGATTTTTTTAATTAAAAATAATTTTAAATAAGAATATGTTTTTGTGAAATATAAATTGCAAACAAATCTACACTGAAGTTCTTATACTGCAATTACTTCTGCGCACAATCTAACTCATCTGGTAAAYGTTTCACTGTGTTCAGCTGAAAAGCATGAATGGAATCCAGCTTGTATGTGGATGGAATAAACTGTTACAGTGGAACCGTGAGCATCCTTATTTCTTCTTGAATTAAGAATTTGCATTTGATCAGCTCAATAGCTATTCAGACTCCACTGGGTAGGATTCACTCTCCCAYACACAAACATTTTGTGTACTGCTCCAGAAGAGTAGATGGCTTTATTGAAACTGAGGCATCTCTAGGGTAAAATGCAAGCAATATTTTAATAATATGCATAAATATTATTAATCACAAACATCACAATATTGCAATTCCAACATAAACACAGAATAAGGGATGAAATTCTATTCTGGACGTGAAAGATCAGAGTGTACTATGAATTCTCCTTTCAGTTCTTTCAAAAGTGGGAATTTACACTGTAAAACTGAGTGTGGAAAAAAAAAAAAAACTCTTAACATCCTTTCTAGACAAGCATTTTACATTAATGAGCACTATATKCTGGTGTCATCCATTTGCTTAATTCTCTCTAGAGGTGAATATTCTTGAAATACACTTTCTCTGTCTTTGCATGAAACTGACTCCAGTGAATTTAGGCTGTTGCATTATTGTCAATAGGACAAATTTCATTTCATTGCTCCTTCCAGTCTTGTTCTCCTTGGTCTGATTTCTTGCCATTGACTACTGTGCAGATTATTATTCTCTAACCCTTTTTTTGTTTCTTATTATGTCCTAGAATTCCATAGTATTCTTTTTCTACATTTCAAAGGTTGGAATTTTATTTTACCGACAAGGCTTTCTTTTGAAYGTTGAGTAGACTTTAACAGGGAGACACAGATGAAGTAGAATTATTTGTAAAATTATGCYGTAAATTTGGCATTAATAAAACATATCAGACTCTGAGTTCTGAGAAAGAAGTCCTCTAACMCAGGTAATGTATTGACAGCAGTGTGAATTTATCTTTGAGCTAAATAGCAGTGACTTTTTACAATGATTTGCATCTTCCCAAGTGTTCTGCAGATCACTCATAGCTACATATTTCATTTTTCATCTACTTTTTTTGTCTGAAAAAGTGGACTTTTCATTCAGAATATATGCCATTTTAYAATCCTTTTAGGGCATTGTTGAAACCATCAGTAATCCTTCATTTCACCAGTATTTGATTGCCTTATGTCCCTTGTCCCCATCTGCAGTTCCAATTATCATTCTTTTGTCTMAGACTGTAAATAACATCCAGTGCTCTATAAGCAAGAAAGATGTTTGTCTTTCTGATAAGAAAGAAAGAGGCATGAATTCTACATGATACCAGTGATAARTTTGAGTCTAAGTCTTTACCCCTCTACTTCCTTTGGTTAAAGTGAAGGCTATGGAAACTGGAAGAATGCTGACATAATACCTCAGACTCTGATTGTGTGCATAAGGACGGGAAATGTTGAAAAAACCTCAAAAAGATTGACTCATTGTAAGTTATAATGAATAAGAAAATGTTACTTTCCAAAGGCTGTGAGTAGTCACAAGCAGAACTTCATATTCCTGGTACAGTTGATATCCTTTTGTGTGGCAGGACATTTGTACTTCTAACAAGGCAAAGCAAAAGGTCAAAATTCTTTAAAAATTAGCCTTGTACTCTTCATTTATTGATTAAAGCTGATATTGTCACGACCTTTTCTGCTTTTCTTGTATTTACTTATTTTACATGCACATTCTTATTTATTCAAAATGGACAAAACCAATTGGTTTTTGAATGGACAGTAGARCCGTCTATTGGCAAGGACATCCTGGGCAAGGGATGTTGTTAGTGCTAAAAGATTAGATAGCTTAAAAGCAAGACTGGACAAACTTATGAGAGAGAAATTCAGTAAGAAGTCAGTGAATTGACTCAGTTCAGGAAACCCCAGAGCTGAAAATATTTTGAAACTAAGCAATAAGAGGAAGTAATATATGTTTGCCCTAATCTTACATTCTTCCCTAGGCAACTCCTTATAACTCTATTGGAGACAGGATTTGGTTTGTAGAAGCCTATGATAAGACCCTGACAGTCATTCTTATACTCTTACACTTCCATATTCTGAATGTTGTGTGCCTTGTGTTTTGAGAAGAGAACCAAAAACTGTTCCTTTGGTCGCCTCACTCCTTTCATAGAAAATGATAGATTCTGTAGCTTTGTGAACTATTTCTACCATAAATTTAACTAAAAATTGTAGTGTGAGAACAATCCATTTTGTCCTAAAATGGAACAATTTGTTTAACCTGTCTTAGATGCCTCTGGAGGTGCTTGCTTCTCTCCATTGGCTGGAAAGAGCAAAGTTAGCAGAAATTTAGACATCTGAAGCCAGGAGAAAATAACATTTTATATGTCCATTACCTTAGAAGAACTAGATTACGTATTTCATTCCACAGTGGAAATATTTTATAACAGAGTCACAGAAAGATTGAGGCTGGAAGGCACCTCCAGATATCATCTTGTCCAACTCCTCTGCTCAAAYTAGCAGCAAGAGCAGGTTACTCAGGACTGTGTCCAGTGGGGTTTTGAATGTCTCCAAGGACAGACACTCCACAACATCTCTGGAAAGCATGTTCCAGTGTCCAAGCACTTTTACAGTAAAAAAGGTGTTTTTTAAAAAAAATATTTAAACAAAAATTCCTGTATTTGTATTTCCTGATGTGTATTTAATGTCTCTTTTCCTATCACTGGACACCAGTGAGAGSTGTCTGGTTCTGTCTTAAATAATATGTGATAAGTATTACATATTGTATAATATGTGATGATATGAACACTTCCATGATTTTGTAGACTTGGCAAAGAGATATTTTGTTAGTTATTCCAAGGAAGTTATGAAGAAACTTGTCGATTAATTAGCAGTCAAAAGYCTGGCCAATTTTCTTTCAAAGGTATGATAATGAATTCTGTCTTCTATGTGATTTGAGGAAAACATAAGTCTTCAGGCATTGCATWGCAAGTAGTAAAGTCGCTTTCTTGGAACTGTAAAGGTGAGATATAACATGTTTTTTAAATTGGACATTTAGATGGAAAAACTTAGTTTTAATCCCCATTACAGCTGACAATTACAGTTGTATTTAAAAGCTCTCAGACACTTGAAAATTTCATTTTTCAAAAACTAGAAGGAATCAACAAAACAACCAAGAATGTTGCTCTTTATATTTTAAGGCACAGAACAACTTGTAATCTTGAAAAGTTAAAAAATGTTTTCTGTTTTAAAAAGGATCTGACCTAACAAATTATTTAAGTATATTTAAATACATAAGTTTTAATATTTAAGACTTAAATAAGAAGCTCAGAGTCTGCTCATATGATTGATTTTCATTCAGGATTGATTGCAGGAACAATCCCAATCAACAAACCCAAAATTCGCTTTCAAATTAATTTTTCATAAATACCTACATATTGATGCCTTGTATCTGTTTTGCTTTCAATAATATAATAAGATAATAAAAGAATTTACATGTGTTTATGAATCCTGTCTTTTTTGTTGTAATGATATATGGCCATTTGTGCAAATTGAAATGAACAGAATTTAGATTCTAATCTATTTTAATATAACGTTCTRTCATCCAGTATACTGTCACCTCCAAAATTTCCGGCTATCCTTTCAGTCTAAAAAAGAAACCTGAAGAAAGTATCACTAGCTGTGAAAAACAGGGGAGTAATAGAGCGGAATATATCTTTGGAATCTCAAGGAAAGATTTAGTGTAGTGTATCTTGTCAGTTCTCCCCTAACAAACAAGTAGAGAACAACGTGTGAGTGTGTGCGTGTGTGCACTTGCATGTGTGCACATGCGTGTGTGTAATGAAATATATATTACCTCTATTATGCAACAATGAAAGATTCATTTAATTAATTTGTGGTAGTTGCTTCATTTTGATAATGAAAATGATACATTTTCTTAATTAATAGAATGACATTTTATAAAAATGAATTATTCTGGTTATTTAAATTCATTATTATTAAATGAAGCAGCAAAAATAGTTAGAGTAGAAATTTAGTGTACTTTCACTCACAGTATAAAAATTCCTGTATCTTGATTTACTCAAATCAGTAACTAAGAAAGCATATAATTACCTTAAATTAGCAGCTATCTACTTTGTGCAGTTCTTTTAAAGGAACTGACTGTTCTAGACTATCTTTTATAAAAATGATTAGCTGTTTTCCAAAGAAGAAGAAATGGTATTTCAAGAAAATATATCTACATATTTGAAGAAAAGTTATGATAGACTTTGATGACTATATATATATATGTATATACACATTTAAGCATGCTATGATTCTATAATATAAAACATTTGAACTGAAYAATTAATTTTACTCCATATTAGGGAGCCTTTGCTGAACTGATGGATACATCAAAGAGCAAACTCAGGCAGATATCAGAGGTATTGATGATATCATTGACAAAGGGAGTTAAACATGTGTAAGCACCTACACTTTTCCATTAGCAAACATGTTTTTCATCTAGCGGTCCCCTCTTTCTCAGTAACTTCATTTTGTGGTTTACTCCACAGAGTTCTGCTTTGCCATTAGAAACAGCAATAGATGGCTGAACAGCTTTCATAGAGCCACAGTGCAGGTGAGACTGCAAGGCACTTGTAGAGATCGTATAGTCCAAATCCTCTGCCCATGCAGGGTCACCTGGAGCAGGTTGCCTAAGACTATAATTAGATGTATACAGTCTATATTAGATGCCCGACAGCATTTTAACATTGTTTAAGCCTATTAAATATACACATAGATTTTTTTAAAACAGCTTTCATAAGGCTTAAAAATATAAATAATTAAGATAATTTTATAATACGTGAATGTTACATTGGTTTTGATTTTATCTGTAATATACATGCTGATGATATTTTGATAAAGCTTTGTCCAAAGGCAATGTGACCCACAATAGTTGGTAAATCCAGTCAACTATTTTTCCTTAAAAAAGCAAATAATATTTGATGTGAAGTCTTTTCTTTTTTAAACAGCTCAAATCTATTGATCTAGAAGTCCAGCCTTTGATGTGGTGGGTGGAACTAAATATACAGAAGGACTGAGTTTTGATCCATTTAATTCTATTAGCTTCTGAGTGGACTGTACCGAAAGTTAGTGTAATTTATACTGATGCTTAAGATCATATCCCTCTACTTCAATAAAATCTAAATCAATACAAATAGATTGAATTCTCTAAAACATATTCTACGTTTTTTGGGGTGATTTAATGTACAAAGTTTTTCCATACACTGCTGTTCAAGCAGTAAACATATATTTTTGTAACTGGGGTGGTATGGAAGATGAATCTGCTTGACCGTAGTTAACTTTGAGTTATGCTGGCATGTATCTTGTTAAACACACATCTAATAGCCATTGTTTTTAAATTTCATTCTATATTGATTGATATTTTTAAGTTATAAATAGTTAATTTAGATGTTATTCAAAGCTTGTCATATTCTCGTTTTCTGCTTGTATCCAACTTCAAACTCCAAATGGAAGTTGCAGTCAGCTCTTAAGTCTTGCTCATAATTAGAAACTTACCACAAGTTATTTTACTTTTTTTTTTCTGAAAGCACTTTCACAATTTATTTAAAAAGCAATACAAACAACATTCATAAATTTTAAAAATAACGATTGTTGATGGAACTTTGAAGAAGGGAGCATTATAGAGAAAATCGGTTAATATTGTACCCCAGATACTGCATTTCACATTTTTGTCTCAGTGGTCTCCTAGCACCAGGTGCCAACTTTCTGTGGGTAGAGGGCCATTCTAGGGTCTTCTTTWCTGTTTCCTTCAACTGGGGCATTCATTTTCAGGGCAAAAAATCAACGAACAGAATTGTCTATATCAAACAAGCTCTGATGTGAATGAGTATGATATATTGGTATGGTATATGGTACGCTAGAACAGGTACCTCATTTGCCAGTCCTAATTCCATCCTCTTCCTCACAAATCTCGTCACACTGTTTACATTTTCCTTCTGTGGATCTAAATCACAAGAGGGGGAAGTGCACCTGAACTGACATGTTCTGAATGATTGACAGCAGACAGAAACAACGCCTGGATCGTTYGGCATATAATGTGGGTGGTAAAATTATTGTACCAAGGGATTTGTATTGATATTTGAGTATGTTGCTTGTCATTAGATGATTTGGCAAATTATTACAGCATATTGTTCAAGGCCAAATGCCAGTCTTTACGTGAAATGTGACTCTGCGTGCTGTAACACCATGTGACGCTCATGGAATGCAAGAGAGCTTGTCCGGGGTTTGGGGCTGGGGGAGGTTTGTATAAAGGTTGGGTGCTGTCACTTTTTCAAACGTATTTTTAAATGAACTTACACTTCTTACACTTTTTATATCTGAATATTCTCATAGTTCTACTTCTGATCTAGAGCAAATTCATGAAGAGAATGGGGCAGCTATGTCAATGAGACACATTTTTGGTACATATGAAGGTCAGAGAACTTTAGACTATTTCTTTTCTATTAATTTATGCACATTATGTATTTGAAATGACAAGATATTTTTCTTACATTTTTATTTGAAGTATAGTATCACAACTCAAGTTCCTTTCGGGATGGATCCTGTTACAAAATTTGAAGGAATACAATTAATTTTGCATATTTAAAAATATCTTCCACTATAGCCCAAGTGATTAGTTATATGGTTGTAGTCATTATGTAGGTATAATTGCTGTCCATCTTCCCATAGAGGATTGAAAGCGTATGTTTCATAAAGGACTCTTTCAAAACATTTTTTTTTTTTATTTCCAGATATAGTTCCATATTTTTTCCTTTATACTCACATTTCATACAATTTAAGTGAAAAAATTAAAAAAAACAAACCTGAGATGTTTAGTGCTTTAAAAATGTTTTAAATGCCAATTTTACAAACTTTTAAAAATACTAACATTTAAATACTAATATTACCAGATTTCAACAGAATATTAACTRAAGCTTTTTAAAAATTTGTTAAGAATCAGGTTTTAACTTTGATGACCATTTTTATTCTTCTTAATTTTTCCTCATTAGCTATCTACCAAAATGAGAGTTCTGTTCTATTCTTCAGTCAAAAAATAGCAGTTAAGGAAGACAGTAGAGGAAAGAGAAGAGAATCACTTATATTTAATCATTCCTCCAATAAAATCCTGATCCTGAAATGAGAATAATGAGAATTCCAGAAGCCCAGAGTGGTTCTGTGCAAATGCAGGTTTCAGACATTATTGTTTTCAAAGCTGGACAATAACCAAATTCCAACTTTGTTTGTGTGACTGTTCTTTCTTAGCATTACGAGATGCTTAACATTTTATAAGTTGAAAAATTATGATTGTTAGCAATAAAAAATAAAAAGTGTATTGAATTGCTGTGATAACATAAAATGACTAAAGAGTCTAGGCTTTTTTATTTTTTTCAATCAGCTTTTGGTGGGGCTTGATGCAGATGCAGCAGTCAGCTATTGTAGGAGAAGATAAGATTGAAAATATCTCTAGGGCAGTCACCGTTGCTTTAATTTGTTAATGTAGAACTTAGTACAATACAGCTGAAGTCCTAAACTGGGAGCCTGAGATGTTAATGTAATACAAATAAATAATTATAATTAATACTTCAGAATTCTCATTAGTTTTTTTTTTTTTTTTTTTTTTTTTTTTAAATGTTTTTCAATTATAAAGAATTGCTGTGGACTAGATTGTGCGTTTAGACATAGTCCCGAATATTCTACATGCCAAGGTCCCAGTCTAACATGACACACACAATTAATTTTAAACACTAGTTCTAGTTTCATAGAAGTCAGGAAAACAAGACAGTACCTAAAAATATAATTCTGTATTATTTCACTGGTTTACAGTTTAAATTAATCAAAGTCTAAGTGTGGCCAAAGAATATTCTTCCTATTTTTTTTCATTCGTAGAACAGTTGTTGGTTTGTTTTTCTTTGACTAGAGAATGGTTTGGAATATAGTCTAACGACTGATACAGATCGATTTAACCTTTGTTCCTCAACTCTACTGCAAGTGCTATAGAACTCCATTAGACAGCACACAACCTACTTTTAACCTTGAGTATATTTCGCTAATATTCTATTAATTGATTCAGAATACAAATTCTTTGATAAACATGATTTAGGAAAYGCAGCAATATGTTGACTCACAGGGTATGTGGGAATATAATAGGTGGAACAAATTAAGGCTGAGGCCAAGGAGATGACTGAAAAGAAGTAAGTACTTTGGTGAAGTATAGCAGTAAGAATTACCAACTTTTTTTTTTAAGTGTCTTTGAAGATATTTTATGTCTATTTTTACACTAATTTTACTCATGAAAGGGGAGAGAGACTGTTGACCTCTGGTAATTTTCTGAACTGAAAAACGTGAAGTTTTAAAAGACTTGTTACAATGTCTATATGTACCTAATGATTATAGTTAGCATACTTTGTGAATGTATGTTATTAAATACTGTTACTGTTCTCTATTGCATCTATTGTMTCTATTGGACACAAGCCAGAAGATGACTCCAATGTTTTGAGTTTATGTTGCAGTACATTGCTGCAACKGACAAATAGTCAGTGTTGTTTTTGTATCTTAAATCAAAAGTCAGTCRTTCACATGCATAAGAGGAGTATTGGTTGGAGACTGGCAAGTAATGGCCTTAATTCTGGTCAATCTCATATTTTGGCTTGATTAGTAATTTGGACAGACACCTAACTGCCCAGCATGAATAGCTAATTRTTTGATTAACTCTTGCTAAGCCAAGCCAAACCTCTAAATTATTTTATGTTGTTAGTAATGGATACCAAGTTCTACAGGGCTTGAGACCTTTTAATTTTCAGTAGAATAAGTAAAGTATAAGCAATAACATGCAAAAATCCTCCAGTTGCTTATTCTAGGTCACTGAAAGAACTAGTATAAGGATAAGAAAATAAAATTAATTTTCAGCTCAGTCACTGCACAGCTTCTCTGAGAACAGATTAGGAATGCTTCACCAACTCGCTGAAAACACTTATTTTCTTAAATAACACCCAAATGCACAACTGTGATTCTACTGAGTCACCATCTAAGAGCAGAGGAACTTTAAATCTCTTAAAGGCTGCTGTTTAAAGTATGAAGGTAATGGTGGGAATATACAATATATGATTAGGGGGAGAGCAGAACAGTCACTTGCAGCAATATAGGGTTAGTTTCATACCTAGGTTGCCTTCTGTGCTGTCAAGCATTTCAGTTTTGAATATTTGTTCCACAGATTCTTGGAGCTATTTGCTACCCCACTTGATATAATTCACCATATTGATCTGTGCTGAACGGGAAGATGCTTTAGATTACTCGTGGAAAAATGAAGTCAAGATAGCTGCTCAACGCAAACTGCGGAGACACACTTCTTTATGCTTATTTATTTTTATTTTGAATTCCACAACTCGCTTTTGAAAGAAGAATTTATATACTTTGTACATAACTGTACATAAGCTAGGTTTTGTACTTAGCAAGAAAAAAGAATGGTCTAAATTAACAGATTTAAACAAAACTAAGGTAAATAGGACATTCTCCTTCATGATTAGCATGCTCCTCAGCATTCTTTCAGCCTAAGCAAACTTGTCCTCTTCCAGAAAATGTCCAGGTTTGAGGGGCAGCACAGGAGCTGTTCTCACTGGGCAATATAGATGAGACCACACTGTTACGAAGGAAGCAAGTTTAGCCTTATAGATATAGACCATAACATAGCAGTTGGACTGAAGCTCAACAAGCAGACTTGTCCTATTTTATGTATAAGTATAGATGCTAGCCAATTTTATAACAGCTAGGTATTATTCTACTCTGCAGTACATTACCTACACGCCATTTTGAATTTTAAAGATTAACTAAGAAATTTATACTTCAGAATACAACTTTCAAGCTAAATCTTCTGAAATGTTAACTTTAACTACTGTGAATATCCTACCTTTCCATATAGCTACCTACCTGCTGATGTTGAAAATGGAGTGTTTTACTCTATTATCTACTTTACAGTCTTTTTGTTTATTTGACTAATAATGGAATTTGTTTTATTCATGTGTGTGTAGGATTGACTTTTTTAAATGAGCTTTTTTCAGTGTGACTATCTAATGCTGAGAACTGTAGAAATCAATGATTTACATTCAGATTCTGTTGAGGTGAGATTTCCACCACAGAATTTCCTATCTGGCAATGTATTTTCTCTTTACGAATGTATGAGTAGAACAGTTTTGGTTCCTTAATTCTGCCTAGTTGTTGATTAGATAAGGGTGATGGACTTGTGGTTTGGCAATAATGGCTGTCAATGGCTTTGGACTGTAGAGCTGTCTTCATCCTAGTTATATCCTAGCTCAAAAAGCTTTCTTAGATCTCTATGTTGCCCAAGTCTAACTCCTAAATCCTACTGTGATCCTAGTTTTAACATTATCCTTAAGAAAACTGTAAGTCTTTAATTCTGGCAAGGTCCCGTGTACAACATAAAGAAAAGGTAAAGGGGAAAAAAAATCTGTAATTAAAAATAATGATAGAAATACATAGAAGCATGCAAAATTTCTGTTTGGCCACAGAGCGTTTAAGGGTGCTCTCCTCCTAGCAYAAAAAGATCTAAAAATGATAAGATGTCTAAGTTGCATTAAAAAATGGAAAGACAAACAAACAAATACAGAATAACCCTTCAAATTTATTGCTAGGAACTTTGAAAGAATATCACCCAAATTATATCTGACTCTGAGCTTTCTGGCAATAAATATGCACTCACTGAAGCAATACTTTATTTTAGGACTTCCAAATTTGCTTTCTTCAAATATGTACAGTTCAGAAATGTAGGCATCAGTTGGAAATAACTGGGCAAGTTGTTGACATTGGTATGGAGAAAAGCACACCTTCCCATCATTGTTTTCCAGGCTCCATTATACACTAATAGCAGCTAATTTTTACTTAATATAAGTGAAGGTGATTCAGGAATTGCAGCAAATGGACTAAGTGTTTCCAGGAGTGATCTAGTTAGATTCCCAGGGGCCAAATGTCCAGTTTGGCAAGCCAGCACAAACASGCACACACACAAACACTCTTCAGTAGCAAGCAGTTTATTAGTAGATACTTACAAACAGACCGACCCGATTGTCTGCATGGTGAGAGAGAGAGTTGGCAAGCACAATCTTTTCGGGCGTCCCTGAGGAGGCAACTCTTCTGTGTAACAGCCTCCCCCTCCTTCAGAAAAATTCCGGTATTTATGATTATTTGCAGTAGGCGGGAGTCCCGGCACATGGGGCCAACAAGTGCCTCCTTAAGTGAGTCTAGCCCAACTCCGCCCCAGCTGCATAACCGGGTTGTGATACTGTGCACGTGTGCAGACTTATTTACTTAAGACATTAACTTAGGGGGTCACTATTTCATTACTCTTCAACTTCTGACCTTCATGTTGACTGCTTCTCACAATTGTTCTGTGGCTGGAAGCCACAGAATCCATATGTAACCAGCTGCTGTTCTTTCTCACAGATTTCCAAGACCTTGTTAGTTACTTATTTGTATTCTGCTTAACTCAGTGATACTGTTCTAGACACCAAAAAGTTACAACATGGACAGTTTCCACCAAGTATCACGTAGTACGGATACAAGGAGGGACAAAAACCCAAAGAATTTTATATGACAATGTGCTAAGAGTGTGCCACAAAGATCTATTTTGGTTTCCCATTGTCACTAGGCTAGCTGATGAGACATCACTCACTCAAAACTCAACAATACTTACAAAATGTCTAGCTTTTTCTCTTCTTTCAATTCTACATCAGTATCACCACCAAATAGTCAAAGGAGTTGGCCATGACCAACTTGAAGGAAGAACAGCTGGTCTCAACTGAAATTAGTCAACTATCCTTTGAAATGTTTGCAGCCACTAAGAAGATTTTGATTAAAGATATACAACCATATGAGGTCAAACATTCAATCATKATCCCAAATTCTTCTTAGAGATTAATAATGATCTTTCTTTTTGTCTTGGAATCTTATACTTTTAAATAATGATATTAGCTCTGTAATATGCATTTTTTCTCCCAGCACACTACAGGAGACTAATCTCTACTAGGAAGAAAATGTTAGCTTCTCRGAAACTCCAGTCATTGAAGAATGTAGGCATATGTCTCCTCAGAAATACACAGTATCATAGATATAGCTAACCAGTCCTCTGCTTTCTGTCATTAGCTTACTGTAAAATACAACATTAAATGTAAAGAATATGGGATAATAGTGAGTTTCTAAAAATCAGTAAAAAAAATTACTTAGATTGTGTTCTTATATGCAATGCACTTTAAATCTTGATCTATTATGTGTCCTTAATCTACCCCTCCATAATGTACAGTTGATTATAACTAGAGGTTACATTCAACTCAGTTATTTGAATTGTTTTTAGCTATTACTTGAAAGACATATAAAAGTGAGCAGCTATTAGCCATTATGTGTCCCCAACTGGAAAACTTCCAATTCTATATTTACAGCTTGTGAGTATCTCATAGGGTTTTATAGGATTCAGTTAGCAACTTCATATGAACTAACTCCTGTGCATTGTATTTTCCCCCCTCATAGTTTCCTCCTGAGATATATTCACATTTTGCTTTCATTCCTCAGTGTTCTTATTCACACTATCTATTCTCTTGATTATTATTTATTCAACTTTTTATGTGAATCATTTGCTTTGAGGAATGCCCAAGCTTTTGCAGACATTTTTCTACCAGTCTTCAGGGGAATCTGACAGACAATTGGAGCATGAAAGCAGGCACATTGGTGTTGCAGAGATAAATTGTTTTACACTAGTTTTATACCCACTGGGCATTTTAAAACTGTAGTTTTAATGAAATAGCCACAATTGATCTTACTAATATTCTCTGGAAAAGACAATTTATAAGCATGCATGTTTCCTGCATGAAGTATACTTACCACTACTGTAATTCAATAGAAAACAGTTCTRATGCTAGTTTATGATGGAAGAAGAACGTGGGGCTGTATTCATAAATGTAGTGGTGTTTTAAGCTKCAACCAGCCTCTTCCTCCTTGTCCATAGCTGTCTATTGCAATTRCTGAACTAGATGCCAGCAATGAAAGAACTGAGTTAATAGAACTGGTTATATGAGCACTCCTAATGTATTTCAGTACAAAGTCAGTAAGTTTAACTTACAACAGAAACATTTTTATGAAGTTAATTAAATTTGTATCTCTTCTGTTTTCTTCTACAAGCAAATTGTATCAATMTTTCTTAGACAAGGGAGGAGGGGGTCTATATGATGAAATACCCTGATGTTTTAGAAATATCCAAGCTTGTACTGGTTATACTGATGCAATCATATACCCACACAATTCAAAAACATTTCAAGGAGCTCTAGTCATGAATCTATTCTCCACTTTCCAATACACCAATTTTGAGGGAGCTTAAGACCATTAAGTTTCATGCAGAAAGAAATGTTTGTCCGTATATGTTACTGGGACAGTATAAATTTAATTAGAATAAATTTCTTATGTGTCTTACAAGTGAGACAAGCAAGTAAAAATGGTCCATTACCACGCTTTCCATCCTGGAAAAAATTGCATTAGCTTGGCATTTTGTCTTCATTTCAAATTAGAACAAAAATAATGAAAAATATCCTATTTTGGTGGCAACYGGTATTTTAAAAAACAAGGCAAGTCAACGGAGTTGTGTTTTTAACATTTCCAATAAAATGTTAACATCTGGACATTACTGCAATAAAATGTGCAGCTGAATAATGATGTTACGACTAAACTATATCCAATTCATCTTACTCCCAACCCTCTGTTGCTTAGCTGCCCTTCTCCAGGGCAGAGCTGGACCTGTTCTTCAGGTATACTGGTACTATGAACTGGTGACCTGGTCACAAAATCAATAATCAGTTTTTCCTAGTCCAGAGGACAGATGTGTGTGCACGGCCAATCTGATGAAAAATGAAAACATTCCAGTGGATATAGAGTTTTCAATAGCTAAATTTTGCTTGAATTTTGCCAAGAAATTATGATGGAAAGTTTTGATATATTCTGACAAGTTGCCTACAGTTCATAAGATTTAGTACTGACTGGTGAATCCTGAATTATTTTCCTTTCCTAATTTACAAGTATTATTTTTAGTATAGATATGAAAGATCTGCCATATATATATTTATATATATATAGT
Source organism: Rhea americana (assembly GCF_003343005.1). Taxonomy (NCBI): domain Eukaryota; kingdom Metazoa; phylum Chordata; class Aves; order Rheiformes; family Rheidae; genus Rhea; species Rhea americana. The sequence goes on along the minus strand of NW_028186867.1, from coordinate 4,313,806 downwards.
TGTAACAGAGTATTTTTGGCTTTCATGGGCTTTTCATATATGTGACTTACAGTATGGGAGACAGAAGGCACTGAGAATTGTTATTTTGAACCGCAGAGTTTTGGTACTGAATCTATTTTATATCCTGCCTAACATCTTTGTTTTCAAGGTTATGTTTGTAAGTGCTTTGCTTGCTGTTTTGGCAACACCTGACACATTTCACAATAAGATGTTGTCTCTCACGGTTTTCTCAGATATAACAGGAAAAGAAAGGATCAAAGAGAAGGTTCTCATTATTAATGGATCAAATGGATTCTTTTCCCTTCAGGGATAATTCTTTAACGTCCAAATATTTGTCTGTTACCATCTTGTGCTGGAGATTTATTTTATGTGCTGAATCACTTGTATTGTATTTTCATTTAAATTAACACAACTAAAATGATATGCCATGGGGTATGAGAAAAAATACCCCATGTCAAAGAACTGTTGACATTTGCCTCATCTGGCATCATCTGCCATTTCAAWATCCAGAATGTCTGCCAAAACTACATTTGTCTTCATATCTTGATATTGACAAGACACAAATAAATATATAGCATAGAATTAAGTGATTAAAAGGCACTTACCAGGAAGTATCCCTAATTTATCATTTTAAAAAACACATCAAATGTTTAAATGTGTGCCTGTAAGGCAAAGTGTTAGTCACAAAGACCTCAGAGAGCTGAGAGCTGTAAAATGAAATGCATCACCCTATAAAAAAAATGCATAAAGTCTGGAAAATAAACTTGCTTGCACATTTACAACTGAAATTCAGCTTCTTAATCTCTATTTTAATGGAGACTTTATAACTTAAGTTTTCAAACCAGTGGACAATTTCACACTTAAAGGTAGAAAACCAACACAAAAGAATTTATCATGAGATTAAGCTAAAAGGAAGCTATACTGTGCAACAGATTTATATTCCTTTGACAATTATTACCTGTTCTGACAATAAATACCTACTCTGCACCTGAGTCGCTTATACCTTTCAGATTTAAAGAGCCAAGTCTTCATCTGAGTAAATCTTTCCAAGCACTACTGCAAGGTTGTACTTCACTGACATACAAAATGCTTTGGCAGAGTGTGAATAGAATAAAATCTAGTACCTACTAACACTACYTTTTGAAAATATCTTAATTTAATCTTAACCACAGTAACCTTTTACCACCAAAAATTCATCTGAGAATGGCTAAGAGGACAAAATAGTGGTAAGAATGGATGGACCTAAGTTGTTCCAAGTTATATGCTTCTTCTCAAATCTAGTCAGATTTGTTACTAAAAAAGAAAATATACTCGTATAGTTATTTTTTATTTTATAAACCGATACTCAAGAAGGAAAAACAGAAAAAATATATACAGAACTGATTGTCTACCAAGGAAAATACAAAATTTTAATAAAAAAAAAATTGCCTGAAAGCTGGAGATTCCACAACCTATCTGGGTAACTTGTTCTGATGCTCAGTTATCCTCACAGTAGGAAGCTTTTTACTTGTATCCAGCCCGAATCTTTCTTGTTCCAGCTTGTGCTCATCGACTCTCTCTCTCTCATCATGCCCTGCTGCGAGGAGCCAGCTCACATCTCCATGATGACCTTTGTAGACACCAAGGGGCTGTTGTCCCTTCCCCAGGCTGATAAAGCCCAGCTCCTTCAGCCTCTCCTTACAGGGCAAGTGCTGGGGGGAGTCCCCATCACTTTGAAGGTCCTCCACTGAGCTCACTCCAGCTTGTCCATGTCTTTCTGCCTCTGAAGGCCCAGAAATGGGTGTAGTACTCTAGACATGGTCTGACAAGAGCTGCATAGAAGGGGATGATCCCCTCCCTCCACCTACAGACCATGTTCCTGCCCATCCAGCCCAGGTGCTGCTGGCCCCTTCGCTGCAAGGGCACACCACTGGCTCTCCTTCTTGGTTGTCTTTAAAATGATAATAAAACTGCATCTTTTTTGATGTTTCAGTAACATTTTTTTTTTCCTTTTTATTAGAAAAAAGATTACTTAGGATAGATTTCCTCTTTTGTAGGRGAAATGTTGAGATCCTAAAAGGACCACAGATGATAGACAGCAAATTAAAATATGTCCATACTGGATAAGGTTGCTTGGATACTACATCTGYGATTTTTGTCTGCAGTAAATGATTGTAAATAGTTTAAAGAATAACTATAGAAATGAATGATCTCACTTGATTCACTTGAAGTGAATGATCTCTCTTGTATCTCTTGAGAAAGTTGAGTTTCATCCCAAAGAATATGATGTATAATTCTTTTTTAATACAATACCTATTTTAATGGATACATAAGCATTCTTCCTGCAGACATGTTACCTGTAACTACATGGTCAGTCTCAGTGAATTCCATGCAAAATTGGGATTTTTATAACTTGTTCATAAGTCTCCATAGAACTGGAGCTACACATGAACTGTGCATGTATAGTATACCTTTTTTTTTTTTTTTTACCTGCAGTACTGAAAATTTATTCATGATGGATATTTGCCAGTTCTTTGAGAGATTATCTAACTTCAAGGAAGCTCAGAAAACTACCGCTCCTGCCTTCATGTCCTGTGTCCTTTCTGTATTGATTTTCAAGTTGACAAGTGTATGAGCTTGAACAAAATTAAATATAATAAGGGAGGGAACACTTTTATGCTTCAGTGGTTTGTAAAAGACCATGTCAGTTTTACATGTTTTTCAAGCTATATTACAATAGGGCAAATCATATGACATATTTCTTRCTAGATGTRTATTACGCCAGGCATTTACAAAACTATTTGCAACTCATCCAACATATTTTGGTATTTTTTAGAACAAAGGAAGATATGTCTTTGGGGAGAGAAATGTAAATGTTGAATTGTCTCACTTCAGAAACATCTGACAGAAACTGTATGGAAGAGCTGTGGCTATTTCTCCAAATAATATCTTTGAATATTAGCTCTCTAACTATGAGAAGAATTCTTAGAGAGAGATATGGAAGGTAATATGTCCTCACTGWAGGATTATATATACTTTGTTACTAGAAACACAAAGAAAGGGAATAGGACCTAGGGAACACTGTGCCCTTTTCTATCCTATTGGCAAAACACATACCTCTGGTATTCTCAACTTTAGTGAACTTCACAAGTAGTGCTCCTGCAATCTCAGATCTATTGGGAGGGAAACTTTTATTAAATCATCAAAAGCCTCAACTCTGAAAGAAAGAAGGAGACTTAAAATGGTGTTTCAAAATGAAATGAGGAATAGATCTCATCTTTCAGCTAGTTATTATCATTGTGCAAAGCTTTTTATTGTTGGAAATACAACAATAGTAATGGAAAAGTGTCYAGCTTCCTCAAAAACTAAATCACAGAATCACAGAATCAGTAAGGTTGGCAGGGACCTCTGAAGACCTGCTCAGCAGGGTCACCTAGAGCATGTTAGACAGGGTTGCATCCAGGCGGGCCTTGAAGATCTCCAGAGAAGGAGACTCCACAACCTCTCTGGGCAACCTGGTCCAGTGCTCCGTCACTCTCACAGGGAAGAAATCCCCCCTCACATCCAGGTGGAACTTCCTGTGGTTCAATTTCTGCCCATTGCCTCTTGTCCTGTCACATGGTACAGCTGAAAAGAGTTTGTGTCCGTCCGCTTGACACCCTCTCTTCAGGTGCTTGCACACATTGATCAGATCCCCCCTCAGTCTTCTCTTCCCCAGGCTGAACAGGCCCAGCTCTTGCAGTCATTCCTCGTAGGACAGATGCTCCAGCCCTCTGACCATCTTCGTAGCCCTACGCTGGACTCTCTCCAGTAGCTCCATGTCTCTCTTGGACTGGTGAGCCCAGAACTGGACACAGTACTCAAGATGAGGCTTCCCCAGGGCTGAGTAGAGGGGCAGGATCACCTCCCTCAACCTGCTGGCAACAGTCTTCCTAATGCACCCCAGAAGACCAATGGCCTTCTTGGCCACAAGGGCACATGCCTCATGGTCAACTTGTCATCCACCAGCACTCCCAGGTCCTTCTCTGCAGAGCTGCTCTCCAGAAGGTCAGCCCCCAGCTTGTTCTGGTGCCTAGGGTTATTTTTCCCTAGGTGCAGGACCCTTCATTTGCCCTTGTTGAACCTCAGCAGGTTCCTCTCCGCCCAACTCTCCAGCCTGTGCAGGTCTCTCTGAATGGCAGCACAGCCCTCAGGTGTGTCAGCCACTCCTCCCAGCTTAGGATCATCAGCAAACTTCCTGAGGAGGCACTCTGTTCCCTCATCCAGGTCATTGATGAAGAAGTTGAACATGACTGGACCAAGTACTGACCCCAGCGGCACACTGCTAGCTACAGGCCTTCCACTAGACTTTGTGTCACTGATCACAGCCCTTTGAGCTCTGCCTTTCAGCCAGTTCTCAATCCACCTCACTGTCCAYTCGTCTAACCCACACTTGCTGAGYTTATCTAGGAGGATGTTATGACAGTGTCAAAAGCCTTGCTGAAGTCAAGGTACACAGCGTCCACTGCTCTCCCCTCAKCTACCCTAAATCTAAATCTTCATATTGCTTTCCCCATAAAATTTCTCTGATAGATATAATGAAATTTATAGCCCAACTTGGGAAAGGTTTGGACAGACAGTTGTTGAAAACAACTSCAAGACCCAGAGAAAAAGAAAAATGAAATACTCACTGTAAGACTTTYTAAAACCATTTATGACTGAGAAATTTGAAAAACCTTTACACTTCAGTATATTTATTGTTTTAAAATAAATTGAAAATAGTAATTTTTTAATTTAGATTAATTTAAGTGAAGTTGATATAAACGCTTTTGCTACAGATAAGTGCTAAAAAGGATTATTTTATTTAATTTTAGTAGCTTTTTCCTATTAGAATTAGAGGATTCAATGTATTTTATGTAAGCAGAAAAATATTTCATTGGATAAAAAATTTCCTTTAATTATTGATTTGATTTCTGAAAAATTTCATTTTTTTAAAGGGAGACYGAGTTTTACATGATAATAAAGGATAACTTTTCAGAAAAGTCTGTTTCAGTTTAAGTTAGCATTAGACTACATATTTGTTGAATGGTTTCATGCAGATACAATCCACTGATGCCAAATTGCTTTTAATAACTGTTRATATTGCTTAAGTAAAAGCAATATTGAAAGCCAAGGTCAGTCGAATTGTGTTGTTTTGGCACTTAACAGAATTCTAGTTTGATTTAAAATTATGGACTATATCTACCTCAAAAAAAWTTTAAAGTAGTGGCAGAAGAAACTGTTATTATGACTACAATACTGTTATTATAACTACAATGCATAGTTTAAAAATTGTATAGAAGTAAATGTGTTAAGATATGGGGGCTTTTATGGATTTTTGATACAACAATATAGTCAACTTTATTTTCCAGTCACCATAATTCTCTTAGAATAARTAGAATATTGAAAACATTCATATCATTTTCAATTGACCAGCAGGGAAGTCATAATAGAGCGATTGTAGAATTACTTTAATTGATCCTTTTGAAGTAATATTGTGTGAATCAAAATTTATACATAGCAGTGAATTTTATTATTATATTCTCAAAGGGAATTATTCATGATTATTAACAAATATATTCTGGATGGTGCTCTATTTTTACCTTCTTTACAAAAATCTCTAATTTTTATCAGTGTAATCAGTATAGAATATTAACTTCTATGCTTCACATTAATGATTTCTTGATTTGAAAACATGTGGTTTCCCTATCACCTCCTCTTGTCTAAAGTAGTAGAAAGCTTGATTAGCTCAAATATTAAAAGTAGTTCTGAGACTTACCAAATTAYATATTTGTCACTATAGTACATCTGAAAAGATAATTATCAACTCTGTATATTAGAGAGAACAAAAGGGAAAAATGCATGAAAGAGAATACATTCACAGTCTAAGGAGCAGAGCTCTCTGGAAAAACATTTTATTACATTAACACAAAAGGAATTCATAAATGCTGCAAATTGTGTCTATTTAGATGTGTACACAGCTTAGTGAACTGAATAGCACTCTAGATTTTACTCTCTGCATTAAGGACTCTATTCAGGTACCTAACTGTCAGCTAGCACCTTGTGGGATGCTTTAGAATATTAGATATATTCAAGAAGGACTGTCAAATAGGACACAGGATGCACAAAAACTTGTACCTTGCTCTCATARGTCTTGTTATGTCTGCCTGCTTTGTGTAGTTGACAAAAGTAGTGCTAGATGGCTATGCTTAAGAAGCTGAATTGAGATCCTGATGTCTAAGTCTGAAATGTTCATGCTTGGCTCCCTTTGCAGTCAATGGAAAGAAATAAGCATGTCAGTGATGCAATTCTTCCGATCTGTTTCGGGCATCTACCTAAAACAAGATAAATCAAATCAAAGACAGGACTTTGTAATTATGTTCTTCTATTACATGTAAAATGAATCTGAACTGCTAGCTGAGATTCAATCAGATGGATCCTATACTATACTAGTTGCTTAGGGAAAAAAAATGTATCTACTGGCAATTGTGTTAAAATGGGAATTATAGGGAGTTCTGTCACTTATACTGGAAAGGTAAAGAAAATTCATTTACTATATTGATTCCTCACCACTTTTTTTCTGTGATATTGATAAGTGAATTACATTGGGCCTCAACAATTCTTGTTTCTGCATGTCGCCAAAATCTGCTTGCTTGTATACTCACAGATACCTTTTTGGGTGCATATTGTCAGCAAATATCTCTAATGTGACAAAATATCTTGTGTGTAAAGTCTTTCTCTCCCTGCTTCACATACAGCAGGAGTGTGTTGCAGTTTCAGCTAGGAAACTTGAAGTCAGGCCCATCATACATTTAGCTCTGGCAATTTCTGATCCAGTTCTTTATCTGCTCACCAAGATACTGGTCAGCATATGCACTTCATATTTCCAATTAAAAGTSGGGTCAGGGTCTTGACTGATAACCCTAATACTCTTTCCCTGTCTCCTGGTATAGTATGGGTGCTATGTTCAAGCTCAGCTTTGACAYGGTGGATTTGTGTAATCTTGGATCAGAAGTTTATATCCTTGCCCTTGGTCCTTACCAAGCTACGCTGTGGGTGTGCCTGTGCCAAGCCTTGCACCTTGCTGGCTTTCGCTGCCCCCCAGATTGTCCTTGTCCCCTCTCTACCAGGTGCCTGGCAGAGCGGCAGCAGCACTGGGTGTCCCCRGTTCCCGCTTGCCTCGCTGGGGACTGTGGGAGGACACTGGTCTGGGAGGGCATGGCCCTGCTGGCCCCACTGCTGCTTCCACTCCCTGCTCCTGCCYGCAGCCACCCCAGCCCGAGTGGCAACCGAGCATCTAAGTGCCTTCTTGTGTTACAGATGAGTAAATGTARGAAACCACTGAGCAGTTAATTATCTGTCATAGCTCTCTTATCTCAAAAAATTGAAGACTGGGAGGAAAAATGATGCTTTTTCTAGACTCATCAGAAAGAACGAAGATCCTTTTAAACTGAAGGATCTTGATGATACAAAACTCACAAGTACATRCTAATTATTAATGCAGTAGGCAGCAGGGTTTTTAGTATCATAGCAAAGACATCTTGAGGGAGGTTTCCAGTGGAAATAAGGAAAACAAGAAACACAAATTAAACTGAAGCTTGACACCTATGTTGCAGTTACCTGAGGGAGAAGGCTGATTCTGTCACCCCAGAAGGCTTCCTGAAAATATATGTTTCTATCACACCTGTAGCCTGACCCAAGCAATCACCACTCTTTAGATTTGGTAGACCATTCAGTCATATCTACGTAGCACAATCAATCTTTAAAAATTCTCAACTATTATGGTATAACAGTGATTAAGGCTGGGTTATCCAAATGTAGTTTATATTTCATGCTGTTAGTGAACTGCTAATAATATATAGGACCATGATATCTACTGAAAATAACTTAACAGATTCTTAAGTGTAAAAGAGCTTGGAAATGGTAGATGCAGCAAAAGTGATAGAAAGTGGAAGGTCTACAGAGAATTGAAGTTTGAGGTATTTGTATTCAAAAATAAAAGAAAGCTTTGCATGGACATGAAGATAGTGCATGCTGCATTGTGTAGGACATTTCAAGATTAAAGTTCGTCCTATTTTGTATACACATATACAATGTCTGTTCCTTTAGGTACACATGCAGGTCTCACACTTTCCATTATAAAGATGGATTTTTCAATTACTTAAAACTTTGCTTAAAATTTAAATCTCATTTAGATTGCCTAATAATAAGTATCTAATGGAATCACCTCCAGTTGCTTCTCCAGATAAGTGCTATTCCCTCTAGATCCTGTGTCCATATTTGCCTACTATATGTGGAGTTCTCAGACATCACATCACATGCCTATGTGTGAGCCATTCATTTGATTTAAGTTTCCTATTTGCCTATATTTCCCTGCATTGCACACTTATCTTTTTTCTTCATCTCTTTTTACTCAATTGTTTCCTTCTCAGTGTTATTTTATCCTTAATATRTTTCATCAAATTACTTTAAGAAGCCACTTCTTCCATAATTATTTTTTGATTTTCTTATTTCTGTTTTGTAGAATTGGCAGTTGTAGTCCAAGTAAATCTGATTCTGAAAAGGCCAAACACTGGGCTTTGACTGATGAAAATTCTGATGGATATATCTACATTGTTTTTTTCGCACTAGCATTTAGCTCGCAAATCACATATTTCTAGCTGAAAAAGCAATGATAATTATGTAATCAGGATCAATGGCAATAAGTAATTTATGGTTTATTGTAATTAACCCAAGTCTGCTACATGAAGTTTGTATATCTGTGTCTCTTGATTAAAGTTTTTCCTGAACTAACTAAAGCAATTAAGCATTTCTGATATTTTGTCAGACATAAAGGTACTTTTCTACTGTCTTGTTTTTAGATAACATTCTTTTTAAAAATGTTTCTAAATCTAAACATCTTCTAATTACCTTCTACATTTCCCAAGAATCTTAGTTCAGCAACTTTTAATTGCTCTAATACTACATTAAGTAGATTTTTTTTGAAGGTATCTTACTCCTATGACTCTGTTTTATTCCGTGAATGATCAGTATACAAGCACAGCACCACCYTGAAAGAACTGTTTTGTGCCATATATGTCAGGACCAAGATTTTAGTTTGAAATCTGAGGTATTCAGCATCCAAATTCTAAACTGCCACCATGGAACATCAGAACAGCTAATTCCGACTATTGCTTCTGAAGACCCTTTAAAGATACAGATCTCTAAAGTGCAGAATTTATTCCATTGGAGTAATCTCATGGTTGTGTCATGGGATTGTACCACCTGTCTCAGGWTCAATCCTTCAACTATACAGCTAACATTCAGCTGATCAGTCAAGAATAAATCTTACTAGGTTGTTCCACAGTCACTTTGCCTTACTAGGGAGACAACTTCTTTACAAGGAAGTTATAAACTCAAGATACAAGGTCAGGAAAGCATCCTTTCGGCCAGGGCTAGGCAGAGGTTTATCAGAGACAGATATAGAGTGCAGCTTCCAGAGAGCAGCCAACAGACATAGCAGTTCCCGCAGCAGGGCAATATGAAGGGCCTGGMAACACTCATCAGACCAGTACACATGCCCTCAGCTATGGTGGGGACATGTTGCRGGTCACGGGTTGGAGCAACATCAGAGGCCTCAACCTAGACAGTCTTCAGAAGGAGGTCACAGCTCTGCACATCTTGGGCTGGGGGCAGGCAAGAGGGTCCTGGAGCCTCATGCTGAGCCCTGAGCTGGTGGTATCTGCCTGCACATTGAGGTGTGCAGTGGTCAAGGAGCAGCAGCAGGGCTCTGCACACTGCACAATATCAGAGAGGATGAGAACGAGATTGACTGGATCTTCTCTCATACTCTGCAGCTTCAGGAGCCCAAACCTCCTACTGTATTGGAGGGGCTAGTAGAGTCAATRCCTAGTAGCTCAGAAAGTGGAAACTCCCATGATGGGGAAGCTTGAGGGCTRGTGACTTCTGGCACCAGAAGGAGGTCACCTGCTTCACTGGAAAACCTGCACTTTTGGAAAAGATTCAGTCTCCTTGTAGCTGTGAAGGAGCTGGGAATAGCCTCAAACAAAGAATCTGTGCCAACTGAGCCTCAGCCACACAGGATCAACAGAAAAGACCTCTTAATCAACAAAACTGAAGTGGAATCACCCAAGCACATGCATATCAATTAGGAAATGCCTACAGGACCACATTACAGGGAAAGCTCTTGTGTCATTTATAAAAAGTCAGCATGCCAGAGTGCCTCTCTGAAGTGCCTGTTTACACTAGTGCATGCAGCATGGGGAACAAACAGGAGGAATTACAAGTCTGTATGCAATTACAAAGCTACAAACTCACTGTGATCACAGAGATATTGTGGGGTAGCTCACACAACTGGAGTTGCTGCAATGGATAGATACAGACTCTTTAGGAAGGCAGACCAGCATGGAAATCTGCTATAGACCACTTGATCAGGAAGAAATAGATAAGGCCTTCTTCAGAGAGATCATTATATCTGTATCTCTGTTTTACTGAGGAGCCCAGAACTGGAGGCAGTACTTCAAGTACAGTCTTGTAAGTGCTAAGTAGCAGGGAAGGATAACCTCTCTCAAACTGCTGGCAACATTCTTCTTGCTAAAGTCAATGTAGACAACCGTTACTCTCCTCTCTTCGACCAGGCTAGTCACATCATCACAGAATCATCTGTGCCAGTATCAGTTTGGTCAAGCATGCATTCATATTTGTAAATTCATACTGACTACTTCCAGTCACCTACCTGTCCTTTCTGTATCTAGAAATAGTATCCAGAGTAGTATCCAATAGTATCTGGAATTAGTTGCTCCATCACCTTCCAGGGATCATGGTGAGGTTGACTAGCATGTAGGTCCCTCAACCCTCTTTCTTGTCCTTCTTCGAGATGGGAGTGATATTTGCTCTCTTCTAGTCCTCAGGAACCTGTCCTAATCATTATGGCCAATCAAGAGTGGCCTCACAATGATATCATCAAATCCCTCAGAACTTGTGGGTGCATCCCACCCAGTCCCACAGACTTTTGCATGTCCATTTTGTTTAAGTGTTCCCTAATCTGATGTTCCTCCATTCAAGCAAAGTCTTTCTTGCTGTAGACTTTCCTACAGGTCTCAAGGAGACCTTGTCCTGAAGGCAAGTTTTATCAGTAAAAACAAAGGCAAAGAAACATTGAGTATCTTGGCCTTCTCCAGGCCTTCTCCCTGCCTGGGAGGCAAGCCCATATTTTCCTTCATCTTCCTTTTGCTGCTTAAGACTTATAGAAGCCTTTCTTATTGCCCTCCACATCTCTCTCCAGATTCAACTCCAAGTAGGCTTTAGCTCTCCTAATCCCATCCAAGCATTCTCAGAGATTGTCTCTATATTCTTGTACTCTTCCTTTTTATGCGTGAGTTTGGTCAGGAGCTCCTGTTCATCCAGACAGGCCTTCTGCTGCTTTTGCTTGTTTTCTTTCTCATCAAGATGGACCATTTTTGACCTTGTAWGAGATGGTCCTTGAAAATCAACTAGCTCTCCTGAACCCCTCTTCTGTCCAGGGCCATATACCATAGGATTCTTCCAAGCAGTTCTCTGAATAGACCAAAGTCTATTCTCCTGAATTTAAGGTCTGTGATCCTGCTACTTGCTTTATTTCTTCTTCACGGGATCCTGAACTCCACCATCTCATGGTTGCTGCAGACAGTGCATTTCCAACCAGTTCTTCCTTGTCTGTGATATCAAGTAGATACTCCAGTGTCTCTCCCCCTTCAATCATCTGATATAACAAAGATGGTTTATGTTTCTATTTCTCTATAATGTCATAATTTTGTATAAGTATGGAAGGATCAGCAGTGAAAAATTGAAYTGTCTATTGCTCTAGTGAAGTGGTCAATAACTGCAAAATGTGAAAACCTCAGGAATGCCTCTACTTTATAGTGTGTGCTATTAGAATAATAGCACATTATATTAGAATAATTAAAAATGCATAGGTTGTACAATGGTTGACTTATTTCTGCATCCTTTATTAAGAATGAACCATCTGTATTGCCCATAAAGTCACTGACAAATTATTTTGTGTCAATATCTATTTTTTTTTCAAAATCGAACATCTTACTTTTACCTTTAATTCATTATTTCTTTTCATAGTTAAAGAATAGTARCATCATCCCAACTCAATATCCTCCTAGCTTCTGTAACACAGAATATTTAAGTGTTAGAATCACAAGTTAAATACTGATTCTTAAAAAGATATGTTTAGAAAAGCAGTTTAGAAAGAATAATATGGAAATTATTTTTGGTTTTCTGAGTTAGATGAAGAATATCTAATAGCTGAATAGATGAAGAATAGCTAATACCTAGTGTGAATAAACACTGATAAATAAGATATGTTAAGTTTCACCCTGCATCATATCATTCTTACCAGACATTCGGAACATAGAGGTGTATTTTCAAAATTCAGACTAACCCTAGGATGTGCATAACTTTATAGAGAGGAAGAAAATATGGAGTAATGACTTTTTTTAATCCCTTCTTTTACCCCAATACAGTCCATATTTTGATATCTTTATTCACAGTAAAAACAGACACAATTTAAATTCAATGATACTATAATAGTTTTAATTCAGTGATAATGTAATAATTTAGAAGTTTTGTTGTCAAATGTCCTTTAAATAAGATTATGGTCAGAAATGATAAACGAATACAAGGGAACATTTTCAACAACTCTTTTTTTTATATACTACTCCATTTATGTTAACAATTTTTTCATATAAATTCACAAAACACCAAAKTGACGGGAATAAGGAAATGTAAAAAGACAACGAATAAATGACTCCTTGCATTTTTAACAAACAACAAGGTTGGCAAGTAAGCAATTTATTATGAAATATCAACCACTCATAGACAGGTAAAACATATGTAAATTGCATTTGTTCTGATGAGCAGTTATGTTCTTTTATATATGAGATCCTTTTTGACCTGCATTAATACTTGATAAGGTTTCAAATTTATTGAAAATTTGGAAGCTTGAAAGCCTAACAGAATGAATTCAGGACAGAGTGCCAATAATTTTCTTCTCTGGTTGAGTTATGCTGAATGTGATTGTGAACAGCCAGCATGATTTATCAAGGGCAAATTGTGCCTAACCAACCTTCTACAGTGAAATGACAGGCTCTGTGAAAGAGAGCAGAGCACTGTTTGCTCTGTTGTTTACCTTGACTTTAGCAAGGCCTTCGACATGCTTGCTCCATGGGAACCTTATAGCTAAACTGGTAACATGCAGGTTGAATGAGTGGATTATAAGGCAGGTGAAAAATTGGCTGGGCTGCCAGACACAGGAGGCAATGATCAAGAGTACAAAGTCCATTTAACAGCTAGTTACTGGAGGCATTTATCAAGAGTCAATATTGAGGTTTATAATCAGAGCATCAGAACCTTGCCTTGATCAGGAGGGGAGCAATTGGGTATGAYGAGCCACGGCAGACCTGACAGTGCAACAAGCCCTGAGTGTGAAGAGCCTTGGCACAGRCTGTGGGTCAACAACTGACAGGAGAACAAACCTGAAACTGCTGGGCAGGTCCAGGGTGACTGGTCATGGACTGATTTGATTAGCAGCGTATGTTACCATCTGGCGATAGAGACAGTGGGATAGTGCGGAGAGAGACTTCCCTTGCACAGTCACAGAGTGCCAGCAAGAGCAGTTATGTACTGGTGCCCAGGCGATGCTCAGAGCATGACCCTGGGGCTGGTGGGAGCAGGTGTTGCCTTTCCCCTGGGCTCGGCTGTGCCAGCTCACTGGAGCGGTGACTGGGGCAGGTCTCAGGGAAGTATAACTGCATGTATTTGTGTGYGTGTGTGTGTGTGCGTGAGTGTGCAAAGCTTTCCCTGACACAGGCTATTCCTTACTTGGTTCACTTAATAAATTGAACCTAGCAGTGTCACATTGCCTGGTGTTCTTCCCCACCCATGAGAAGGCCGACACTATTTAATGTTTTTATTAATGATCTAGACAATAGGGTGAAGCACACCCTCTACATGCAGAAAATCTCACTCAGAGTATTTAATTCTAAAACACAGAGAGCTTCAGTACTTCACAAATGATTCATTTTACATGTAAAGGTGATTAACACCTACACCTTTTTTTATCAATATGTAGGCTTTAGTTACCTGGCATTCAAACCGGTGATTCACTTTCTTTACTAATATCATATCCAATTTCTACTTAGTGATTCTTTTTCTTAATATTACATAAATAYATTGCAAACATTCCTCTCATTTCACAGCTAATTTATTTATTTATGTTATTTGAAATGAGAAGTAAAGKATAACACAGGCAAAACAGAAGACCTATCAGAAGAGCATAAGAATACGGTATGAGAATGAGTATTAAGTCATATGATCTCAGTCTAAATCATAGACTCCACTGGGAGCTCTGTTATGCATGGGGTTGCATGCTGTGCACACATCTTTCTTCTCTTTTCCACATTCAAGTTTTAAGATACAGAGGAAGCATCAGATTTAGAAATGAAAATGTGAAAGTGTAGATTACCAAATTCTTARTGGTGCTTTTTCTCTCTAAGTTATACTAAGACTAATAAACTGACTAGTCCCTGCATGTCTTAATGAGCCACTATATTGTAGTTGTTCATGTGGAAGTACAAAAGAGAAAAAAAGAACTTTGAGCATAACTATTTAGAGTGTAATTCTTTTCTCCCAATAGAGTACAAAACAACCATAAGTCATCAGCGAACCAATATAGTTCCAGGATCCAGGATGCATTCACTGTGCAGTTCTCCTCCCTAAYTGATTTTGAACTGATCATGAACTGAATTATTGTTCAAAATATATGTGGAATTAAGCAATACAAAGTCTTGACTGTGAAGCTTAAGCAGCTGTCAATAGTACTTCATGCTTARCAGAAAAAGAAATACAGCACCACATAGAGCAAATTCTGCTATTTTAATAAGATTCCACTGAAATTARTGTCTATCTCTCCAGTGACTTCATTCACACTTCAGGAATTTAGGTAGAATCTATTTACTTTTCATCTTTTAAGACCTGTATGCTTTCTAGTATTGAAGATTTCAACAGACATTTAGAATAATTCTAGCCTAGATTTCCTTGGCTATCTTGAGAAATCCATCTATTACTTGTTTTCAARTTTTCTCTCCAAAATTAGGACTTTATTAAGGTATTTGATGATTAGTGAAGGCCTACATATGGCTGAATACTCAACTTCATTTCACTCTCTGGAAAAGATAAATCAAAACAAAATYGACTACTGTGAATATAATTTTCTCAGTATGAAGGTACTTGAAATATTTCAGGGCATACCTATCCAGCCAATGAATTCACCATTTCAGGAATGTGAACGCTAACCTGACTCTGGTTTAGTGCAGCCAGTGGTCTGATTATTAAATGAAACGTTTTATTATGTACATAGCATTGAGGCTTTTCATTTCCACAGGATGCTTTGTTGGTCAGTTAGTAGGCAGAGTTTCACTATGGTTGCACAGTATCACCAGGAATCTATTATCAATTCATTTTTTTTTTAATTGGAACTACTGAACCATGACAATCCTTTTGCGCAAGATTGCGGTTAGGAACTAAAACTCACATATCAGTTTAAAATTTTAAGTCAAAAACAGGAGTCATTAAAGATTAAGATTTATGTAAGAATATACTCCTTTTAAAGCTAATGTTCATCAGGCAAAGCTGTATATCTTCGGGAGAAGAGAGTAAATATGTGCTAATGCCAAGAAGGTACTTGTGTCCAGTTCAGTAAATGGCCCTGCACTCTGGCACCTTTAAAGTATTTTTTATGTGTCTTCTTCTTCATTAAAAAACTTCATAAGTTCTTTATGTTTTTCTTTTTATTTAGGAGATTAAAAAAAAATCTCAGAATGGCTCACTTGCTGGAACAGTCMACAAGATTTAATGTAGAAAATGCACATACAATTCAGTACAGGCTAAATGCCTAGGAATTTACCTAGTTTATCTGGAATGCTGATACTAGTTTTATTATCAGTTCCAAGATATCATTCCTCGCTTAAAAGTAAGCCAGTGTATCCTCCATGAATGTGAGAAAGCCAGATTCAAGGTCCTGCTGACACTAATTTGAGTAAAAGATTTGATTATGAATTTCCCACATCAAATGAAGATATTCTAAAACTTAACTTCTCTACACTGTTTTCTTGACAKATTTCAGAATTTGTCTGTTTCAGTCATTGATAAACAAGAAAATATTTGAAAATATTTGAAATATTTGAAGTATTTGATATACACAAAAAAGATTGACATTGGAAAAAAAAAAGAAAAAAAAAAAAAAAAAAAAAAAAACTTTCCAGGGAGGAGAGAATCATTCATAATCTATTTGCAATTTCTTAGTAGAAGTTATTTTAACAAAATATTCTTATATTCTTTATTCATTACCTTTAATGATACTTATATCTCTTAATTCCTTGTGTATAGTATGCTGCCTCCCAGAAGCTGGTGTCTCACCCCAACCTCTCAGTTGCACCTGACAGCTATGCCCTTCTTCATCGAGATTACAGCTCCTTTTTCTTATTTCACTTTCAGATTATCTGTGCTATGTGATATTTTGCAAAGCTGAATCGTATTTCTCCCAACAGCCATTTTGGCTTTCATCCACGCATGGATAAATTGAGTTACTGTGACCAAAATATGATAGATTCCTTTCCTAAAATAGTGTCAGCACTTTAGCCTATGTCACAGCAAAAATGTAATCTTCTAAACTCAGTGTATTTCCAAGAGTTTACAGTGTTTAATACTCTCTTTTTTGTTCTTCAAATTAAAAGTTTATCTAAGTAAAATTGACCTTTATGAAACATAGACTATGTATTCAGATTCGAGAAACAATCTGATTACTTTCCAATATGCTTCTGTCAGTACCTAATAAACAATAGTTAATGAGTAAAATTATAAAAAGATTATACAAATATTGACTTCAAGGACCTCAGACTGTGTACTTTTAAGTGAAATTTTCAGTGGCAATTTCTAAGAAATAATATATATTTTGTTCTCTGGCTCTAAGGGTTTTTAAACAATTTCTTTATGTATTGCAAATACTACTATATTGTAATGAATGTCTACTCCGCACTTGATGGGACTCCTTGCAATCTGTTGTAGAGCCTGAATAGTATTTTAGATGTGCACAGTACATAGGGCAATTTGTTAACATTCAAAGGAGTTGCTTGCATGGATTCCCAAAAGTCACGAAGTTAAACAGTTGAAGAAATCTCGTTATTCCTTATTGCATTTGGAAAAGCTATTATTATTTTGGGACAAAGAAGGATGACTGTGAAGACATTACAGGCAAGGTGGTTAAGGGGTAAAGATGTTGCAATGTTATAGATTCTGTACTCATTACTCAGACTGCACAGTCCTCTAGGCATTATTAAAAAAAAAAAAAAGTATGGCTTTGAGAAAATGAATATAGTGCAAGTAACAAAAAAATCTATTATGGAACTGTAAGTTTATTTCTGAGCTTAGAATGTGAGAACTCCAACAAAAATAATTAGGATATATGCCAATTTGCTATGATATAGCCCTTGCTTGTGGTCCATGATTAATATCAATATGCACATTTTGCTTTATATACCCTGTTTGCTGATTTCTATTTCATTACTGCAGTCATATTGTTTAAATAGGCTTTAAAATCTTCCTCCTTGGAGGATTCCACCATATGTAGCCTCAAGTTTAATAAAAGCTGGACCTAAAAATAAATGTAATAATAAAAATAAATGGAAATAATCTATAATAAGAATAGGACAAACATTCTTTAGTGATGACATACCAAAAAATAAGGAAAATGCAGAAAAAAACAGAAAGAAAAGAAATATGAATAACAATTCAAAAGAAAGATTAGTGGCTTGTAAAGAACATTAAAGAAAAAAAAAGGAAATAAAACTACATGAAGGGGGATATGAAGGAAAACAGAGTCACATATCTACTGCATCACTGATGTGAGCAGGCAGAAAGCAACTCCTTTTACATACATATATAATAATATTGTGCAACTTGTTTTGATAATTCACTGAATGCAAGAACAAAATGGATTCATTCTCAAAAGGAAGATAACACTATCTGAAGCTAAAATATCTACATTTCATTAGACAGGATTCAGTCTGAATCTCTTGTGCTGCAGGGTAACCGTTTACTGCCTTGGTGAAAGARCAAGCTTCCCCATTTGAGCAGATTACGCATAAGTCCCAACTTGTAGAAGTGTTTCTCATCTTCCTAGACAACATCAGGGACTGTTCGGGTAAGGAACACTGAAAAAGGAGATTAATAATACATTTCACAGTGACAGTATCTCAAATGTGTACACAGTTAGAGTATTTGATCATGTTCTCATTCCACAGCACTGCATAAATCAAGTATAACTCACTAGCAGTCAAAGGTTCCTGAAAGAATCAGATTCAGATGGTCCAATTATCTTATAGGAAAAAGAGTAAAGGGATAGAGATTAGTACCAGTGTTCCTATTATTTGCTTACTCACTGAAGTAGCTGCATTTCTTGCTTCAAAGGTTCATATTTTAAAAATTAAAACTTAAGTTTATACAATTTATAAAATAATTATAAATTATTAATACATTAATTAATTGGAAATGCCACTAATCTATTTAAAACAAAGCTCAGAGTGTTTTGTGTATTAACATAATGTTAAAAATCCAGTTTTCCAGCAGAAAYACTACTTGTTTTAATTGGTCACAGAGAACAATACTTTATTCCAGGGTTCAAGGAAATCTCAGCCTCAGATCAAACTACAGTGTTCAGTCACTTTGTCTCAATAATACAACCTACTTGCAAAGGACTATGCTATAATAAGAAACTAGAAATAAACTTATAAATCATACAGCTATACAGGATAACCTAATAATTTGCTTATATACATTTAGAATGGCTCAAGTTAATGAATCGTGTTTTGCTCTGTGCCATGGAACTACTGTTCCTGTTTCATCTTTTAATTGTTATTTGTCTTCTGTATTCCTAACACAAAAACTCCCTGGATAATTTCTCTAAACATAATAGGTCAAAATTTCATCAAGAATAAAAATAAATGAAAAGCATAGTTTCACTTAAGTCAGAGGAGTGATTAGTTTCCTAATTACTGAGAGTAGCACACAGTGATCTCAAYGGATAGTATAGCTAACACGACTGTCTTCCTCTCTAAAACAACRACATTTTACTCTAATACCTTTGGTATTTTTCACCTTGCTATCACTTCTGATCTCAYTGAATTAGAATAAGTAGCCAGACATGTGATAGTCACTTCTTTAATGAAACATAATGTAGACATTTAAATAAAGCACCATATATGAAAACAATATTGCCTATATTTCACGAATATGACTTTTTAAAACACATAGTAAGTGGCTGATCTTCCTTATAAATATGTAGATTCTCAGATATATAGATATCTGAATTGTAGAGGTTATTTTTTGTTCATTTGGAAGTTCTGTATTTTCATTTTCTCCAGCTTTGGTGCAGAACAAATAACGCTCTGTGTCATATGTAAAGAAAATGAAATTCAGCTTTCAGTTTACCTCCTGCATTTTCTTCAACTTCTCTATATTTCTCACAGAATTTGAAGTTTACATTGTTTTTTTTTTTTTTTTTTTTTTGATCCCTCTAGCCTTACTTTAATAGCCTGAAAGCTGAATGTTAGAGGATAACAAAATCTGATGTCGAGCTCAAATTATCCTGATTTTAGCTTCTTGTATTTTCCTTTGCTGACTCCCAGGCAAAGCTAGTTGAAGAGTTTGGGAAATATATTAAAATAGGAATGGGAGAGTAGAGATCCAGTATGATAGTAGTATTGATCCTTGAGAAATTGTTATTCATTTTGCAGTATAAAGTAATTATTTTTGAAGCTGTTGAGGCTATTCCATTCAATACCAATTTTCATAAAAATTTATTCTTAAATGTTAATTGAGACTACTGCTATGTAGTGCTGCTATAGTCTCAACAGCATTCTTGGACCACTTTACAATGAATTAATATTGTTGTGGGAAAAAAAGAAAAACATTATCCATTCTCCTTTTAAGTTGTCATTTCAGTCCTTGACCATTCAGTCCTGACCTAGTACTTCCATGAAAAAATAATAATAATAAAAAAACATATATAKCAAGCCTACATACTAATTCTACTCATGTTATCAATAACTTTATTATACTTCATAATATGCACCTATTACATCAGGCATAGAAAAGWCCTGGGAGCTGAAACAAGAATCAATGGTCAGGAATTTTCTCTAGGGTCAGAGAACACTTAAAATGAAGGAGAGGGCAGATCACTAAAGTAGCATCTGCTCAGTCCATATCAGCCAACATTATTGAATAAAGGTCATCAGAACAAATCCTTCAAGGTGGGATAAGGAGAGAAATTTCAGGTTTTGGGGCCCTGACCACACTCTCTGCATCTGAGAAATAAGGTAGGTCAAGGCTGTCCTGCTCTCGGGGCAGAGCAATGCTGCCGGCCAGAGCAGATCCTAATCCTTTTTTCATAGGAAATTATGAAGCTCAGTTACCTGCAAGGTTGCAGTGAGATAAAGCATAATTCTCAAGATTAGTAGTAAGCAGAGAAATCTTTCTTGTTTATTTCATTCAAACTGAAAACAATAAAAAAGTCAGTTCTTTTAGTAACCTATGAAACACGAAAATATACTGTAAGTTACCTCACTTCTTCTTGAGCTATTATTTCATTGAACTTTAGGATATATTTTAGATTATTTAACTGCAGAATTTTTTGTTTACAGAATTGCTTAAGTACCTTAACGGTTTTTGATGCTACAGCTGAGAAATTACAGTAGATTCTCGTTCAGGAGCTGATTGAGTGCAGTTTAATAAAGCCAGGACTGTTTTTCGCTGTTGTTGTACAGTCACTTATATCTCTTTATTGGATTTTTTTATTATTTTTTTTCAGGTTTATAATATTGCATATCAAATATATCAGTTCTTGTTTGTTTTTACTTTTATATAAATCATATTTTTTCTTTAATATAAATTGTATTCAAATTATCTTCACTATTTCAATTATCTCTCTTTAAGAAAGAGAACCTATCCATAGTCTATTGCAGATGTTTACAATTTACTTGTTTTTTAACAAATCCTTCTTCTTTAAAAACAACTTAATTTGTACTGTCTAGTCATTTTGGTCAGAAAGACTGGTTGTGATTTTTTTTTCTGATTTTTTTTTTATTGCTTCATCTAGTAAAATTAAACAGTTTTTTTTAAGTTTTCTGTTCTGCGTACTCCTCTTTGCACATAGTAGTCTTCCAAATATATTTAGAGGAACTGTTACAGGGGATTCATCTGACCAAATGTTGCCTTCCACATCTTAAAGGACCATTTTAGGTTCCCTTCATTGTAAGAGGATATGACGAAGTGAACAATAGAAAACAACTTCTGTAAAAACACCATAACATCACTCCTCTACTATTTTGCCTGTTTATCTCTGGGAATGATATCCTCCAATCCAATTTATCATATGTTCACAACCTTTATCCATTTCTTCTGAATTCTCCCTAAAAACTATATGGAGATCTTATATGTTGAGTAAGTTGAGAGCGATTGTAGRTTCATATACACAGCTATAGGAATGTGCAAAGATCATGGGAGAAGACTGTAAAAAGCAGCAGAGTGACTGAAGTTAAAGATGAATTTGGGAACCATAGGAAGCAAGTTTATGCAAGAGTCAAAGACACTGAAAGAACRGGATTCCTCCTTAAATTAGTTTTACATCTGTTATTGCTCTGAATTCTAGTTT
The DNA here is from genome assembly GCF_003343005.1 of Rhea americana. Taxonomy (NCBI): domain Eukaryota; kingdom Metazoa; phylum Chordata; class Aves; order Rheiformes; family Rheidae; genus Rhea; species Rhea americana. The sequence continues at coordinate 4,292,055 of NW_028186867.1, read as the reverse complement.
ATAAGAAAGGAAGAAATCTCATTAGATAAACGGGTTCTGAAGAGGAGGGAGAAGACATTTGGGAGACTATTTTTCCAAATTAAACTTTTTAAGGAAAAAAAAATGAATCTCAAATTTGATAAGTGATATGTGTATAAGTACCTGAAGGGAGAGTGTCAAGGGGAAAGGACAAACTCTTTTCAGTTGCCACGTGTGACAGGATCAGAGGCAATGGGCAGAAACTGAACCACAGGAAGTTCTGCCTGACCGTGAGGGGGAATTTCTTCCCTGTGAGAGTGACGGAGCACTGGACCAGGTTGCCCAGAGAGGTTGTGGAGTCTCCTTCTCTGGAGATCTTCAARGCCCGYCTGGATGCAACCCTGTCTRACATGCTCTAGGTGACCCTGCTTGAGCAAGGGGAGTTTGGACTAGATGATCTCCAGAGGTCCCTTCCAACYTTACTGATTCTCTGATTCTATAAAATACAGTATTAATATTGCTTATATTTCAAAGCTTATGTATGTTATCATTTAAATCTCTCTCTATTATTATTAGACTATTATAAGAATTAGCTATTTTGATGTAACACTGAATCTTTAACATCAACAAAAAACTATTGTTTCATCCTCCAAAAGTAAAAAGCACCCTAAAGGTCACTCCTTGTAATATMCCTGGAATAAGTATTATTAAAGTCAAAATCTCTAATCTTCTGAATGTTTCAGGCATTAATTCAACGTGAGAGTTAAAAAAATGATGATGAAATTTTGAAAGGACATTTAGCACCTTAACTATTATCTCCCTGTGGTGGTAGTTGACTGCTCAGAATTTTTCAGATACATTGTGTCCTATATTGAATTGGATTATTTATCATAATCAGTTTCCATAGTTTACTATTGTTTTACTAGCTCTGAAATTATTTCCCAGGATCTTAATCAAACTCAAGACCTARAATTGGTGTTTAACTAGTAGTTTTGGCCATTCTAGGGTGACAGGTCCTGCATTTAAAGAAATGTGTTCCATTATGTGGGATGACACCTTCAAGAGTGACTTTGTTTTACAAGTTTTTAGAAACTTTTAAAGGAATTCAGAAAAACGATGTTTCAAGTAAGATCCCTACAGATGCCTTTTTTTTTCTCAGAGTGCACATGTATCATTGAAGGTATGGGATTCTCCTTACAYTGTAGAAAATTTTCCTTTGTCACTATATCTCAAACTATTTGGAAACGAGTCCAACGTAAGCAGTGGGAGACTTTCCAAATGGTAAGATTTTGATTAATATCACCAACTTGAAAAAATAGAGAATAAAATAAACAAAAAAGAGCGATCTCCTTAATGAAACTTACCTTTTGTCTATGAAGACATTGGCCTAACAGTGAATTTTTGATGTGATGCTATTCTTGCTTTGGTTTTCAGTCTGAATTTGCTTGCTTGCTTGCTTGCTTGCTTGTTTTTCTGGCTTGTTTATTCCAGACTTTGGCAATTCAAAAGCAACAGAATTAGTGTCCTTACCACATTTACTCTGGAAGAGAGGTATTTTCAAAATATATTTAAACAGCTGTGAAAGCTCTAAATGCATTCAATCAGATTTAGATAATCCCACTGTTCAGTAAAATGTTTCTTATTTATTAGTAATAGTAATTAGGCTATGATATGATCCTTTTTTGTAAAACAGTCAAGAAAGTCTCTCTTATGAAAGAAACAAATACAGTTTAAATTATTTCTGTATTATCTTCAATGTTTTATGCAAGCCTAATTGAAAAGAGAATGTTGTTAAAAACATTTTGATCACTAATTCTTATGATCTTAATCACACTGTTCAGAAAAGATGTCTATTGTGATGTTCACACTTCTAAACTCCTGTCAGGGGAGACTTTCTCTTGTCACCTTCAATTTTACTTATGGTCAAGTTAAAAACTGTTCTAACCTGAGCTGTGGCAAACTACCACTATATTTGGTCAGCTGAAAAGTCTTCTATCCACTTACTTTTTTACCTAGTGGCTTACACTCACTTAGACCTTTAGCTTATATGTAAAYAATTGCCTTCTGTACATCTATGTGTAGGTGCCAAAATCTGGAATTTATCCTAGATACATGAGCTCCCTTAAAGGTCTAAATCATYTGGCATCCCCAGAGCATCCCAAGCACATGGAAACCTGTTTTAGATACTTCACAGCATACTATCATGTGTTTTTATATTACAGATGTAGCTACTTTTAGAGAGGGATTCAGCTACATAAACATAAGCACCTCATGCTATGTGAGGTACCCTAAAGTATTCAATACATCCGTTCAAGGGGAAGTCTTAATTTTTTCTGCAGCAGCAGCTGCAATCCAGGTTGGATATCCAAGTGTGTGTAGAAGTCTATGTTTAATGAACTGAATTCCACCATTTGTAGACACTTTTATGCATCCAAGTCTTTTAAGAACTGAGAAAACTCATCTCCTGGCCCTRATGGAATTCAAATCCAAATTATTTCTAGCCCTTGGTAGTACACGAAACATAAGGATATCAGAAGGCAGAAGGCAGAAGGCAGAGGTTAGATTACTGTATAGAAAGAGATAAAAATGATACCAATAAATGAAAGTACAGGAGAGAACACTATAGCATGGACTAGGATTAGAACTTTACCCAAAAGTGGAGAGTTCTGACTTCACAGCTCTGTTTCACAKAATTATAGAATCAGTAAGGTTGGAAGGGACCTCTGGAGATCATCTAGTCCAAACTCCCCTTGCTCAAGCAGGTCCACCCAGAGCATGTCAGACAGGGTTGCATCCAGGCGGGCTTTGAAGATCTCCAGAGAAGGAGACTCCACAACCTCTCTGGGCAACCTGGTCCAGTGCTCTGTCACTCTCACAGGGAAGAAATTCCCCCTCACGTTCAAGTGGAATTTCCTGTGGTTCAATTTCTGCCCATTGCCTCTGGTCCTGTCACACGTGGCAACTGAAAAGAGTTTGTYCCTGTCCCCTTGACACCCTCCCTTCAGGTAGTTGTACACATTGATCAGATCCCCCCTCAGTCTTCTCTTCCCCAGGCTGAAGAGGCCCAGCTCTCGCAGCCGTTCCTCACCGGGCAGATGCTCCAGCCCTCTGATCATCTTCGTAGCCCTAYGCTGGACKCTCTCCAGTAGTTCCATGTCTCTCTTGTCTTGGAGAGCCCAGAACTGGACTAGTTTCCCAGAATTATTTCAGTTTATTTCACAAATAACTAAACATAAATACATAAACAGCCTTAAGAATAGCAATATGAACAAAAGTCCATTATATTAGGTGAGCATCTTCATAATTACATTGCTAAGTCGGATCCTCACCTTTTTTRTTCCATTTCTGTCCCAAAATATCTAAATTCTTGACAACAGCTGCCAAGTGACATAACTTGAATAAAAAGCTTTGGCAGCAGCCCCCTTKCATTTTTCTATAGCCTCTCCTGGCTCAAACATTTGGAAAACAGTCCATAGGTACCTTCTGTGCGTATGATTTTTCTTTCAAGAAGTCCTAACTACACTTCTCCACAGGGCTCTTGCCTTTGTTTATTTCTTTGGAGGTTCATATTTTCAATCAGCCTTCTAACACTGTATACATATTCGATGTAAAGTATAAAAAGCCTAAAAGCCTAACGGAGGTTTGCATATGTGGTTCTGCAGGTCAATTGCTAGAACCATTWTGCTTCATAGCACTGAAGTCACCTAACTTGTTTACCCTTGAGGCCATGGTTCCTCAAAGAGAAGACAGATTTACATGAATTTTAATATAAGTCTTTGTAAGACCAGGTCCCCAAAGTTCTGCAGATACTGCATTCTGAGAAAAGCTTTTTTTTTTTCTTTTTTTTCCTTCCTGAAAGTGGGCTATTTTTCTACCAGCTTAAACAAGTGAAACGATTTTTTTCCTCCTATGGTTTGTACAATTCTCTCATTTTCARCAAGCTATTGAAATACCAAACTCAAAAACAAAAAGAATATGCCTTCTTATGTGGAGGAAATTTTAGATGTGTATTTTGTATTCATCTCCTGGAAAAATCATGTATATCTTTCTTTTGATTATGTTTCGGGGTTGGGGGTTCATTTTTGTTGTTATATGTGTGTGTGTGTGTGTGTGTGTGTATATATATATATATATATAAAATGTTATTTAAGCCATATATCAAATTTAATTAATCTAATTAATAAACAATAAAAGAAGAAATTACACTAATTATATTTTGACTATCTATAGGCTTAAGCACCACTTATAATATGTTTTCACTTCTGTTATTTAAATTCTAATTTCAGCTGTAGCTGTAGCAATTAAACAGATTGTGTTTTGAAGTGTCACTCCCTCTGCAGTCAATTTTCACTATCCTTACTCTACATATCAATTCATAAGGAACACAGAGGCTAGCAGAAGAAAAACCCTAGTTTGCTTCAAAAAAAGCCAATTAACAAATCTCATTTAGTGTTAATTGCAACAGCAGTCCTCATCATAGTTTAATCAACACCTTGCAAAAGCAATCTAAAAGAAGGAAAAAGATAGATATTGATTTCATTTACAGGCAGAACTGTATTGACACATTTCAACCTCCACATATCTCGCATTCCCAACAGGCTGGCTTTTTTCCTTTCCATATAAACTGTTCCACAAAACTCAGAGGTTGCAGCCTTAGGAGAACAAGGACATATCTGATATACATTCTCTGAAGACTTTAAAGAATAAAACTGTGGGTTCTGTTGAATTCCATCCAATGGTACAATTTTTAGAACTTAGAGGACTACCGTTCTCACTATGAACATGGATTTTATAAATAGATTCATTTTGTCTCTCAAAGTCATATCAGATAGTCACATCTTTCTGCATATTAATATTGGATCTATACAACTAATAAACAAGAAAAAAAACTCCATCAAAAAAAATAAATCTGCATGTAGGAGTGCATTCTGGTTTAGAAACTCCTTGTAGTTTGTAGCTGTGGCTGCCATTCAGATCCAGCCTGAAACAGCTGCAGTTRACAACCCACCCAAGTTCTGCCAACTCAGACACTTCCCGATTTTTAGTAGTGCATTTGACATTTTACTATGGTTCTCGAAAGCTCTAAATTACTATTCTGTGAGTTGAGTTAAAAATGTCAGATACCTTTTTTGGGGTGGTAGAATTTTRTGAGTGTGGACTCAAGGATTAATAGTATACACTGAGTTCATAAACATATTTATATGTAGCACCGATGACTTGTATCTGGCATTTTCCAACAGTCAATAATAAAGCTTGATTCCACTTTTCACCCGTTGAAATGGCTCCTTCTTGAGGAGCAGACGAGGTTCTTTAGTAGCACCCGGATACATTTAGCTGAAATGAATTGCTTGTCCCTCCAAAAGTCTGTGAGCCTTTCTGACCACTGAAAAAGCCATCATAATTGCAGAAGACCTGATGTTATTTAGATACATAAATTTCCATTTTAAAAGCTTTCAAGCTGAACAGCTGCATTCAATCCCATTCTACATTCAGTTCAATCCCGTTTTAATTCTGATTGGGCTTTCAACCTGCAAACATAAAATCCTCATTTAAAGTAAACTTCATGACAAAATATCACAAAATGTACTATAATGAAAAGATCGATATATCATTTATAATTATGACACATTCCCATGAATGAAGTCATCAAGATATAAAATGCAGGATAATTCAAACCTGAAATCCAATTTCCCAATACTGAGGGAAACCAAGACTCCAAAACTGAGGCTGAATACATATCTAACCCCTGTCGTTTATTTAATTAAAATATTAGTAAAATAATAAYAAAAATCTCTACTTTCAGAGGAGTTAAATATGTTTTTTTCTTCCTYCTCCCAACATAATCTTTCTTAAATATACCTAATTTTTATTATGCTAAAATCTGTAGTACAAGGTTAATGTGCCAACAGTTCACTGTTCAGTTTTAGCCATTTTATTTATTTTTTTTTGAATTTTCTGTCATTTTACTAACTTTATTATTATCTGATTTTCCACTATACTGGAGGTTCTCAAGGTTGCTTTTTAAAACACCTGCAAAATTTTTGTGCTGCTTAGTGGAATCTAAAAGAGTATCACATTTCCTGTTGAGGGATAACATGCCAGAGGTTGCAGACACAAGAATATTGTGTCGTAACTGAGTAACTATTAGTCATAACTAAACAATATCGACTGGAATAACAAGTGACAGAATAATCAAATGTCGACTTCTGTTCCAAAAGTCAGTCACATGAATATATGAATTTCATCTTGGTGTTTGCCTTCAATCTTAAATTCTACTCTATACGGCTACTGCTTTTCTGCTTATTAGAAACCTAACGTACTGCAATATGCTATTCTCTGTTCAATCTGTTCTACTCTTTGTCCCCTTATCCCACATGTAGAGTTCTTCTCGTTACATGTAGTTCACATTCTTCCTATATTCCACTACATCAGGAAGAGAGGATTCACTAGGGCAGTCACTGTGCTTTTTTACTGATTAAATCAGTACCTAATTCAGTCAAGCTCACTTTCCTCTTTCCTTCTATGCTGGTGTCTTTCTAGTCACCTCATTATARTTTGGAGCTGGTGGGAAGAGCTTGAGGGATGAAGAGATTTTTTATCTCCTGTGTCTGCACGGTAGCAGCACTACAAAAAACACATATACAAGGCCAATGTGACCTCACATGAATTTCTAGGTGAGATGGCAGTAGAATATAGTGGGAAGATCTAGGGCAATATAAATAYAGAAAAAAATGATTTCCAATGTATCAGTATTAAATTATTTTACATGAACCTGCCCCCARAAGCATTTGGCCATTTGCTAGCTTTTCCTGGCTAACACAGAATCTTTGCACAGGTCAGTGGTGTTTAAACCTACAGTTCTCTAATAGAAAATTTATGCAAAACTAGATTTCAGAATCATAGAGATAGTTTATGCTGAACAGCAACATTATTTCCTGACATTATATAAAGTAATATGTCAGTTTTAAAGAAATGCTGAACACCATCGCTGTTTCTTTAACTGCATAATTAGACATTTATGACCATTAGCCCTTCAATATGAGAGAGATTTCAGATTATATGGACATGACACTGTGAAATTGGTGTAAAAAGACTGTAAAGAAGTAATAAGAATATTTATGGATTCTGCTGATAGAGGCAAGCTAGATTTGGGATATGATTAATCAAGAAAATATTAATGTAGACCTGTGACAAAAGGATTTTTTTTTCTGGTCATCTGATGTTTTAATCTACCTTGTTCATAAATTGCAGTCCCAACAGAAAAAAAAAAAAAATAACTTGAAGAAACTTGCAAATGAGTCAGTCTGTATTTGACATTTGAGACTAATACTTCCTTTAATAGTACTCTGTCTAGTGGTGTTTCCAAGATGCAACAACCAGCAATACTAAAAACTAACAAAATGTTAACTTTTAGCCCAATTAGAAAATGAGGTTGATAAGATTGCAAAGACTCACACAGAGGATTCAGTGGAGCTTGGGTAGTAATTTCTTGGTCTCTAATTGAAATTTGCAGAGAGCTTGAATAAATACATATACTTTTCTTTGAATATATTTTGTAATAGCTGGGAAAAAATCCTTTTCAAAAGCTAGAGCTTCAACTGCACTGTTACCAGYAAAGTTTTAATCTAAATCTTCAGCCAGAGTAAAGTTTATAGTGATTATTGTTAACCATTAAGTGTAAACTATTTGAAATTCTGGTTTAACATGATCTAACATCTCTCAGTTGTCATTATGTATACAATGTTTACCCTATAAAAAATAGGATATTTTTGAATTTTTCTTCAAATGCTCAAAGAACTGAGAGTTCTAGAGGKTTTTTTTTTGTTTGGTTATTTTTATTCTTTTTTTTTAACTGAACATTTTCCTGAGCAGAACTTGCAAAAAACATTTTAGAAAATCAGTGAACATGTTGAAACTTGTGAAAAAAAACCTTACCAAATACAATGAGACCTTAATGGTACATAGTTGAATCTTTAACTGTACAGTAAGTAGAAAAAGAACATACAGGGAATAGAGGAATGTGTACTGTTTGACTTCCCAGATAGGCTGTTTGGATATGGGATAAGGTATGCCTGAACCTAAGGATTAGGAAGATTTTGGACTTCAGTGCTTGTCTTCAGTGACTTTGCTTATAGATGTATTCCAAGAATGTGCCAGCCGGTGGAGGGAGGTGCTCTACTCGGCCCTGGTGAGCCACCTGGAGGATTCCCCAACACAAGAGAGACWTTACGTTCCTAGATAAAATCTAGCAGAGGGCTACTAAGATGATTAAGGGACTGGAGCATCTCTCCTATGAGGAAAGGGTGAGAAAGTTGGGCTTGTTTAGCCTGGAGAAGAGAAGACTGAGGGGGGATGTAATCAATGTGTATAAATATTTGAAGAGAGAGTGTCAAGAGTGTCAAGACTCCTTTCAGTGGTGCCCAGCAACAGGACAAGAGGTAATGAGCACAAACTGAAACACAGGAAGTTCCATCTGAACGTATGGAAAAATGTCTTTCCTGTGAGAGCAACAGGGCTCAACCTGGAACAGGTTGCCCAGAGAGGCTGTGGAGTTTCCTTCCTTGGAGATATTCAAAAGCCATCTGGACAAGGTCCTGGGCAAGGTGCTCTAGGTGACCCTGCGGATTGGACTAGATGATCTCCAGAGGTCCCTTCCAACCTCAGCCATTCTGTGATTCTGTGACTCTGTGAAGAATGCTTATGGGAAATGGGTTTTTGGAGGAAAACTTAAGTGTATATGACCACATAAGCAAGATAGTTAGGAACTTGTGGGAGCAGACAGTTGAAGAGATAAAAATGAAGCCTCTGTGCTGCAAATCGATGAGTATATGCATACTACTGCAATTAGGTTGGAACATGCAGCRTGAAGAAAAAAGGATGAAAAAGAAATCAGGATGTAAGCATCTTCTAACATCTGGTTTCACTTATGTTGATTCTGCATGYATCCCATACTGGATTATCTCCTATATATTATCTCTTATAGATCTGAATATAACAAGAAAAAAAGGCTAAAGTTCATATCTAGCTTGCAAGTACAAGAAATATCATTATCAAATCATAGATGTGGTCCAACTTGATCAAGATTAACTAAATCTACTATTTTTCTATTAATGTAAAATGGGAAGTCATTTTAAAGGTATTTAATCACTTTTGGAAGAGGCAGGTTTAATACAAAAAGCCTATTGAAAATATTCTAGCTTTCTCCTAGAAGTGATTTAATAAGAACAAACACTTCTCAGCACTATTAAATTTTGGAATTACTGCATATTGCATTGGAAATGTTCAAGTATTTGGACATTTTCTTGTCAAAAAATGTGTTTACAAGAGTGGATGCTATAAAGTGGAAACATAATCATAAAATACTATGTCTTTGCATTCAAATGAAAAATTGCTATATATGGTACATTAAAATATTAAAAAGAAATCAAGATACCAAGAAAACTAGAAGAAAAAAGAACTTTTAGGCTTATAAATAAAAGCCTCTTCCTTTGAAGAAATACCACAAATATTTGAAATTTCTTTCCTTTTTAGAATATTGATTTTTGATTTACAATGCCCATTACCTAAAATTTGTAATGAGTGAAAGGTTTGAACAAAGAAGTATCACTTCACTTTCTAAAATCATGAGCTCCTTTAAAAACAAGGTTAAATATGAATTGATTTCCATCATTTTTATGGACACATTTTGACTCAGTATACCATTGAAAATAAAGATCTGGTTTTACAACAGCACTACAAYTGTAACACTAAACTGCTGCAAAAAAGAAGGCTCTTTGACATCAATGGAATATATCATTCTCTTCTTCCAAAGATGCATTTAGTCTGCTTTCCTGTTAGTTCAAGGTTTATTCTACTCTAACTACATTGTTATCCATAAACATAGTCCTGATTTATACCATCAAAGTACCGGGTTTTTTAACCGCTATGTTTTTTGTAGCTGTCTTCAGCTGACAGACAACTAGTAAAACTTTGGAGTTTATGGATACTTGCTAAAACAGTTGAAATAGGCATCAAGCCGTGAATTATGCATAGCTTAAAGGAAAAATCTGAATCTAGAAAGACAGAGCTGTGGTGGAGGCTAATAACTGAGCATCCAAAGAATCTTTTGATCAGATGGGCTTGGATTTTTGTTTTTCTTCTTGAGCAAGCTATTAYTCCTTCAAAGCCATATATCCATATCATATCTATCTACTATTTAACATGCCTAAACTACAAATTTGTAGTAATTTATTTAACTATGGACTTCTGCTGTATTGAAAGGCAAAGAAAACTTTTTTAACCAACAAACTAACTGGTAGGTTGAATGAGGAATATGTAAGTATTTGCTGGAAGACTGAAAAATGCAACCAGGAAGATTATAGTTTTGGACAGAAAAAGAGAAGAGGACCAAATCCTTCTTTGATTTTAATTTGTGAAACAAAGTTGAGTATATACTGGTGATTTCCAGAAGACTGATGGAGTTTTAACTGGAGTCACATTTTGATACATGAAGCATCAGAGAACGTCCAGCAAGTTGAGTTTTGCTGACTGGATCAACGATCCTTATTTTTAAACTTCAGTATAGGAACCATGTAAAAGGTATCTTATTTGTTGTCATTGTAAAAACTAATCTATTCCTTATCAAATGCAGAGATGTAATTCTTTGTATTCAGAGAAAATTCAGAGAAAATTTATAACAGAAATGCGGGTGGTGTAGACAGAGGAACAGGCAGGATTTGTACAGCCTTTGTACTSAAGCACGGATGGCGACTGACAAGTCCCACCACTATTTGTATGTGAATCCAGACTCAGGAGACAACGTGAAGCGTTTGGGGCCTATTTCATGAAAGTTAAAGCAGGCTCTCCAGCTGTGCTGACTTTCTGTGACAGAGTTAGCCATCTCYCACAGTTAAAGGGAAACAATTCAATCTGATTCCTGTGTTTAAGGGAATTACTATTTTTWAATTATTTTTTATAAAGACGATCCTTGGATTTTCTTTTCTTTCTTTTTTTTCCTCCCTCGCCCTTCTCTCCTTCCTCTTCTCCCCACCTTCCCCCAATTCCTACCAATAGGAATGAGAAGATTTTGTCAAGTTGCTTTTTTATATTTTCTCTCATTGCTACTATGCAGTGCAAAAACATTTCAGAAATTTTAAAGTGTTATAAAACCACATTCAAAGAAAAGTTGCTTCAGCTATAGTCTTCTACTCTTCAAGTCTTCTTGTATAAAATTTTTAATGGAATTGTGCTACATAGCAGAAATTCCAGCTTAATTTCTATAGAACATGAACTCCTTTACAATTCTTATTTCTGAAGTATGGATATAACTCCTTATTAAATCATCTAAAATATATGAAAATATTCTTTCCAATTTTTTTTTTATAATTCTATAATAAATATCACATATATTTAAAGACCTAAATAATTCATAAACTCGCTCTGAAAAAAAAAAAAGATGYCTAAAGACATTGTAAAATTTGTACTAAATTGTATAGTGTATATATTATATTATTTCCACTGTATTATATACTGAACATTCCTTATAATTTAATGTAAGAAGACTGAAAGAAACAAGAGGAAACTCTGACAAGAAAAATACGATGGTTCTTTTTAATATTCTGTAGTATATATTTAGTGCAGTGTAAAATTTGTTACTGAATTATTTGCAAAGGAACTATCAATCACTACCCACAGCCTAAATTCCAGAACTTTTAATCTTCTTTTCCAACATGAAAACCAGAAGAAACATTATAGGTGAGTACGACTGGGAATACTTGAAATAATCACTTATGACCGATGTACGTGAACGGAAAAATTCCTGTATTCATGCAAAATACAGGAATAAAATTTGTAGAATTTTCTTAAATTCTGTGTAAAGAGTGTCAGAACATAAGGGCAACAGCAGAAAGATGATAGTTAAAAATGTTATCTCACTTTTGTTCAAATTTGTAGTAGAGAATATGCATTATTAGAAGTCATTGATAATAAGGGGAACATGTTAAGCAATTTTGAGATAGCAAGCCTCACATACTAAAGACAGCCTACAAGAGCTGTCAATGAAAAGTTAATGTATTAATGAATGATTTATCTGAGTGCCATACTTTCTTTATTTCATCCTAATTCTTATCTGTTTAATGACCCCCAGGCTGCATGTAAGATATCCTTGATGTCTGTGAAAAAAAGAAGGTGATGTATGTGTTACCATGGCCATAATGCACACTACCTTTTTTACTACAAGAAGTCATTTTAATGAGCTATAGTTCTAGGGAAAAATACCTTTTTCTAAATATCACTTATGAAATGGCAATAGATTGGACAACCTAAAGCAAACTCTTTTAGACATACTGAAAAGATCTTTTCTCAAACATTAAATCTTCCAAATGGAGATTTTAATTTCTCATTATGCAGCAATTTCTAAAACCCTTGCTTAAAGATTTGTATTGTTGTATTAAAGAGCATAAAGCAGCTTCTAGCAAACAAACAAACAAGAGAAAAGCTAGCAAGTTGAGAGGGACACTGTGTATGTCAGCAACATGTAGATTGAAAATGGAAGTAAAAGGCTATATTAAATTACAGGCTTGGGGAATGATATTTTTTCCAATGTGCCTATATCTATGATGAATATCTCTTTATACAAATAGTCTATTTTCTTCTTATGTTAGATGAAAAAAAAATGAACATTAAAATTATATGGAAAAAACCCTTCTCTCTTGGTGGGAGGTATCTAAGGAGAATCACTGGGTTCAATATGTCACTGGGTCAAAGACTAGTGAACTCTTTTTTTCAGATAGAGTTATAAAATGGACTAAATGTTAGAGTTGCCTGAAATAGGTAGTGAATACTTAAAGGTTCRTGCCAGTTCTGAATTAAAATTTCCAGACCAAAACATGATTGATAAGCATACAAAGGAGATGAAATAATAAGGAACCACCAGATAAGCTCAATCACAGATAAAACAGAAATAATCAGTCAAATATTAATCAAAAAATTAATCTTATGATAGGTAGAACTTTAAGTCAAACCAAAACTGAGTATTTTAAATGAACTGTCATGGTGACTTTCTGTTTTATTTATGATTTCTCCACCATCAATACCTGTTGTCTTTATTTATTTATTTATTTTGCATTTTCTATTTCCAGCTAAAAGTTATTCATACAGCTATATATATACTTAAAAGTAAKCATGCAAGTATAAAGCAGAAAATCAATTTTGAAATATTATATTAATATTAAATAATTTCAGACAGTAATTGCTTGCAGTCTGGAATTTGTGGGAGATTCGGTATTTCTAAAACGCCAGGGCRGTGGCACAGTATTCAGAAGTTTGAAAAATAGACAGAAAAATAAGAGAAAAGTCAATCTATGTTATTAATATATATATTTTTTGTTTGTCTTAGCAGATAGAGAGATAAGAAAATAGGCATACCTCTAAGAAAAATATGTACACTGAACTGACATATAGTATATTTTGGAATCTTAGAATCAATAAGGTTGGAARGGACCTCTGGAGATCATCTAGTCCAACCCTCAAGCGAGTGGCCCATACGGGACTTGAAACTGTGACCTTGGCATTATTAGCACCATGCTCTAATCAACTGAGCTAATATTTTATAGATGAYGAGCCCATTAAACAAAGGATAAGTTTTTGTTCTCACAGTGCCCTACTTGTTGAGTAATCACTGAAATTTGTCTTTCTGTTCATTGTCTAGTCTTGAAGAGGTTCAGAACGTATAAAACTGAGACGAACATTCAGGTAAGAAGGTATATAGAAATATTAAAATAATATTACGTTTGGTCTAATTAATCCTATGATGGTACAGGTTCAGGCACAGTGCCTGAATAATTCAGCTTCTAGACTAGAGGTGCCAGCTGTTCTGAGACAAGGAATAGGTTGCTGTTCCTCTGTGGACTTCTAGCTTTTTGTTTGAAAAMTGGTTACCACTGAACCAGATGACCTGGTAAAAAGCTACCTAAGGCTATTGCTTATGCAGTTGTGGAAATCTGGGACTTTATCCAATAAGGAACTATTACACATAAAAGAGAAAGTAACTGTCTTATGTTCAAAATTAAGATGTAAAGTATGACAAAATAAATAAATAAATAAATAATCTGAACATAGTTCTGTTGATTTCTGCATTCACATCACCCTGTCAGATTTGACACTCCTTTATGCTTCAAGCATTCAGCTTCTAAATTTTCCTGTTTTGAATGGATTAGAAATTGCCTTCCACCCTATGTGAAGAGTGGGATACACTGAGCACAATTCATCTTACTAAATTTAGATTTAGACATCTCAACTCCTCTTTATAATCAACAGAGTGAAATAAGTACTTTTTAGGGCATGATTCACCCCATCCTCAGGTAGACATTGAAAAAGGTCTGATTCCCCGCATCTCAAAATGTCTACTTTCTCCATCAACTATAAGGAGAGTCTAAGATAGGAAGCTCAAATGTAGATATCTATATCACAGATGTCTAACAAAGCAAAAGGACCTCATCTCAGATGTTCCTCTGCTTAAAATGCATGCTGAATATCCTGATGTGACTAAGTTCTGGAGGTGAAATACTTGTAAGTGCTATTTTCTTTATTAAGATAAAGCTAGAAAAGGTATTTTTGGATCCCTCTTCTTTGATAGTAGGTCACTAGGGGGAAGAAGTAATTCAATTTTCTTTGCAACTTATGATCAAACTCATTTCTTCCTATTCACCAATTTATGAGTTAGTCAATTTATTCAGGAGGTGGACATATTTTGAGAAAAAGAGTAAGAAGAAATATGACAGCATAGCTTAGTGGTAGGGCAGCTTTCTAGCAGACAGATGCTCAAACAGATGTTCCAATAAATATTTTTGTTAAAACAGCCAGCATTGTTGTGCCTTGTCTGGAGCAAGCTCAGAGAAGCTGCTTTACAAATGTAAAGCAAAGCACTGCTGAAAAGAAAAGCGTAGGTACTATTAGGTCTTTTTCAATTAAATCATAGGTATGTGTGATATTCAGCTGAACTTAGGCTGTTCTGGACCTATCCTAAAACAGGCGTTTAGAAAGACTTACAAATAAAGTTACTGAGAAATGTTCCTAAGGGGCTCTAGAAACCTTCAGATATCATATGTAAGCCAAGCAAGTTTTAAAATATAGCTTAAAAAATTATCCCCATTTCTAGTTCTTGGGAATAACTGCTAAATATGTAGAATTGGAATGCAGTAATAGCCTGCTGATACTACCTGATAGTTAACCCCAAAATGCCATTAAGAAATTGAAGAATTCCTTTGAAAAGCTTTATCAGAAAACTGATGGTGACTCTCTTAAGTTTCTGCACTGAGAAGTTGGATATCCAAGAATCAYAGCCCCAGGGAGACTATTTGAATGTAGACAATTTCAGGTTGAAATGAGAAAGAAATGGGGAACTTAAGAAGCATAGATCTTCAAACAAGAAGAAAATAAACCTCTTTCATTTAGATATAAGATTGAAGGCATTGGGAATATTGGTATCAAATTATGAAAGGCAAGTATGAAATAGATTATTACTTTTGAAATGGAATGGCGCTTAATGATGCTTAAAAGAAGCAAATTACTGATTTGCTCTGAAACATCTTGAATTGAATGTGTGGACTACAGTAGAAAAGCTTCAGGTAGGTATATTTTCGCAGTGAAAAGGATTTAAAAATATACAATAAACAATTTTTAAAATAGACTTTAGCTTCTGGGTCTAGCTACATGATAATACGGAAAGTAGTTCATAGACACTTAAGCTAGCAGTAATTCAAAGCAGTAAATTTGTGCTGTGTGGCATAAGGCATTAATGGACTAACAGGATCAGACTGGGAAATAGCTAGACTGCAGAAGGATTTATGCAAACCTGTAGTCCTTTTTATTATTATTATTTATTTTTTTATTTATTTTTATTTTACATTTTTAAACTCCTGGAGTACAAGATGTATCAAAGGTCAGATAATAAGACACGTAAATGTTTCAGAATAATATTTTATACTTGTAGACATCAAATATCTCTATTTTTATGCAAATTCTAAACTGGTTATAAACTATTAGCTATTTTTTTCTCCTTTTATCTTCATGGAATTTCAACCCTGTCAGGCCAGGTTCCCTGCAGTCACCCTCCAGTGAAGAACAATGTAGATATAAATCACTTCAGACCTTTCTCAAATGCACTGTAAGCATCTCTGTACACTCTTTCTGAAAGTGACTTTTGAAAATAGTAAGTGTAGTTTTTACATGGTATAAATAGCACATATGCAGTCAATGGTAAATCTGTAAGTTTCATATATATGTATATGTATATTTCACTATAGGTACAAGTCCAATAGAGAGCAGAAAATAATTTATGTGTAAGTATAATCCTAAAGTGAAAATCTGGACAACTTTATGTAAAATAAAGTGCTTATAAATATATGTATCTTTCAACTATATGCAAAGTGACTCTTACATTTCATTACTYTTAAGGAAATTCCCTTTGTCACATGATGACCTTGCAAGATGGGGCTTATAGATTATATATTTATAGAAAAAAAACTCTCTCTACTCCTATTTTTTGTTTTAAGTTGTCTGTATTGAAATATCCTCATTTCTAGTTAGGAAATTAGAAGGACAAAGACAAATATAAGAAGATGAGGAAAGGAATGAGGAGTACTTCTGATAAACAAAGATTATAAAGAAGATGTGATTAGCAGAAAAATATTTTCTACACAGAATAAAGAATAGTAAGGAAGAAACTAAGGCAAGAGAGGAAATCCGAGTACAAAAGAGAAAAACATCAAAGAAGTACAGGGGAGTAAATAAAAAAAAAAAAAAAAAAAAAAAAAAAAAGATTTGTATGTAAATATAGGTGGCATGAAAAACTGATAAATGTTATAAGAATAGAACACAAATGGAATAAGATATCAGTAGATTAGGAAGAAGTAAAAAAGGAAGAGAGGTAGGACAGTGATATGATAATGAGATGCAAATGATATAGTTACAGATTTCCATTCTGCAAGAGATCAAAAAGAGTGACTGGTGTCTTCACCCAGCAGCTATATGATAGTTTGGTATGTACATTTAAAATTCAGTTTTAAACTTGAAATGACAGTTCTGAAATTGAAGTAACTCAGGCTTCTCACATATTTAAAAAATGGATGTCAAATGCAGCATACAGTTTATGCAATGGGATTATATGTTTTAAACCAAATTTCATCTTTTCCCACCTCTCCAATCACTTTTAGAGTTATTCATCAGTAATATTTTTCTGGTAGTAACTGTGACTTGTTCAGGGCTATAATATTTCTCAAGTATGTTTTTAAAACTCTTTGAAAAAAACAGAAAAAAAAATTTATGAAAAATAGAGTAACAACTTTTTCCATATTTTCTCCAGCATATGGCACACATTTACAAAAGAAAAAGTTGCATTTTCTTCAGCTGGAATAGATGAGAATTCACAAGTCCAATGTTCCAGGATAGATCCATAAGCACTAGGCAACAGCATATTCTTAGTAAAAATGTTCTTGTTATGCATCAAAAATAGCAAAAATATGTCATCTTTCAGGATTACAAGAATCAAAGTAGACCGAGGGTAATTAATACTACCATGGCGCCCATCACTCCTTTTGAGCTGTCTGAGCCACTTGGTTCCTGTCCTTATTCTAGATCCCAGGAAGATGGGAACATCCTGTCCTTTTCTCTTGAGATATCGTACTACCAGTGGAGAAAAAATAAGTGTTCACCTGAAGAAGTTTGACCCCTTCAGGGTCACCAGTCACCACAGACTGTGTTAGAAAACTCTCTGTGTCCATACTAAGAAAGTCAGGAATGTTTTTTAATTCCTTGTCTGTTCCTACACATACATTCAAGCATATCCCAGCTCCTAACTGGGGAGGTATGGACGTGCATGAGTTTTCCCTTTTCTTCCCTTCCTTCTGTGTCCCAATTTCTACAGACAGAAAATTTAGGAACACAGGCTAAGTAGGAGTCCCGATATACCCTGAACAGGCAAGTGACTCAGACCCTAAAATTGGGACATTCACATCAAGGCATTTATCAATACATCTTTTGAGAATCATCTCCTTCTCATCTCCTTCTCTCCTTTCCACTCTTAAATATTTTTCTAAAGTATAAGCAACATCTATTTCTAAATTAGAAGCTTAAAATAAGAGGCAATGTATCTGAACCTATAATTCAATAAAAATGAAGTGCTTGACCAAAGTACTTGGCCAATATGTCTACTTTAAAACAACATATGTTGCTACATTTTAGTTGATTATCTGTCTTACTGAAATTAGGGTTGCAACTAGTGAAAGATGTGCTGGATGAAATAAACTCTATGTTCCATGCACAGGTATCTAAGTAATTACATTACCTTTTATAGTGAAATTAATTTATATGTTGCTTACTATAACACTTCAGTCAAGAGCATAATTGAAATATTTTCCAATATTCCTATTGTCTAAACTGCTGTTCAGTTGTATTAAATATTTGTGAAACTTTTCTAAAAGAGAAAAGATATTGTTTTATATGAAAACACAGACTTCTGAGTTTACTGCGCTAAAGGACAGTCAATGTTTTAATTATGTTTTTTTCATATACACATAATATATTACAATGAATCTAAGACATAACTGTAAAATATTTTCCATATTATCATATTAGAGTCATATAGTGATGCCAAGTGAGCAAAAGTGTGATATACCAAGGTGGAACTCCTCCTGAGCAATATCTCATCTGTTGTGATTCATTACATAGGATAGGATCATCTCACCAGTCCTTAGCCGTCTATACTACCTAGTAGTCTACAGATAAGCTAGTCCTCCATGAAAAATAGGTACTTCAATATATCCTACATCAGACATATGGATGTTAGACCTCTTTGGTCAGATGAAACTCACCTGTAAAACTCACCTATAAAGCTAGTGTTTATATGTTATGACTCAGGCCCAAGTGCATAAAGGCACAAGGTAACAAAGGCAAAGGTAAAGTCTGTCTGAGATATCCCATGCAACAGTATAGGCAGGAGGCCAAATGGCTAGAARGCAGTTTTGTAGGGAAGGAGATGGGTGTTTGGGTGGATAACAAGTTGAACTACATCTTATTGAAGGGGAAAAGGCGAACTGCTTACGGAGCTGTAGTTTCAAGAACACTGCAAGCAAATCAAGAGAAGAAATTAAACTCCTCCTTGATCTGGAGTTCTGTGTCCAGTTTTGGGCTCATAATGCAAGAAAGATACTTGCTGGAGAGTCCAGTAGATGACCACTGAGATGGCTGGGGACTAGATTGCAAGAATTAAAAGGAGACTGTAAGAGAACTGTGATATTCGTTTTTAATAGGAGAAAGTTAATGGGGGAACTTATTGCTATCTACAGCTACTTGATGGGAAGCTTTAAGAGCAGAGAGAGACAGACTCTTCTCAGAAGTGCACAGGATGGAGCAAGAAGCAGAAACATAAGCTAGAACAGGGAAAATCTTGCACTCAATATGAGAAAAAAATATATAGTATGAAAGGTCAAAGCCTGGACCAGGCTAGCCAGAGGGCCTGTGGAATATCCATCCTTGGAGAGATTCATAATTTGCCTTGGCAAGGCTCTAAGCAGCCTAACATAGCTGTCTTTGCTTGAGCAGGAGTTTTGACTGCAGACCTCCAGAGGTGCCCTACCACCTGCATGATTCTACAGTTCTGTGATTTTATCAGAGCAATAAGAAAGAATGGCTTAAAACTGGGAGGTGGAAGGTACTGGAATTGTCTCCATTCTGAAATTTATCACTACCCACTGCCCACTACAAATTGGTATAGTATAGGCTAACCCAATTGAGATAAAGAAAGGAAGGAGAAAAGTTAACAGGTGAATTAATATTTTTGGCAAGAAACACAAGCAATAGTACCATTTCTTAACTAAAATGAGCATATGCAACTGAGACTGCATATATATGCACTGTTGTAAGCTAAAGAGAATCAAACAAATTTATGTAAACAAGGAAGTTTCATAACTGCTGCAACTGATAACAACTATTTGAACAAGTATTATATACATACATACTTTATAAATACTTCTAATGAACTATTACCACGTAGARTGATCTAAGACCCTATAGTGAGGGTGTATTTAGAGGGGAGAGTCACAGGATGACAGCAGAGACCAAGGAAGCGCAGGTCCAAGTTGACTTCAGGAGCCCCAGGACTACAGACACAGATGGCTGCTTACTGATCGGTTTGGAACGCAGCCTGGAGAGACATCGACTTGAGAGTGTAATAAAAGCAACGAAAAGACAAGGAGGCAAATGAGAAAACATGCCTTAATTGTGCTAATAAAGCCAATAGCTATGCTATCATAAAGGTATATCCTGAAGAATATTGAGAAAACCAGAAACTCTGTGTAGGAGAAAACTATATATCTGAAAGGAAATGGAAGAAAACTTAATATGTTGGAGAAAGCTATATATCTTGAAGAATGCTAAGGAGAAACAAAAATCTGCTACTTTTCTATTTGCCATCCATTTTATACAAGTTATGTGACTTGATCATATGCAGAAGTGTGTAATAGCTCRTGAAAGTGGCCATCATGGCTGGCATAGGTGGACCTTTTCTAGATTGCATATGCAAGCTTGCATTAATAACACTCATTTCACTGGCACTTCACTTCAGTATCAGATAGGGAGACTTAATCTCTCTGGCATTCAATATTGCTACATACATGAATATTATTTTACTGTCATCCAAATACATCTCTATTGTTTATGTTTGATTTAATAGTTTAATGTTTGATCTGGTATCTTGGCTTTGAGATCTGGTTTTGAATAGGACATTGCATCAGTGACACCAGCATCTGCTGTTCTCCAGTCTGTCAATTTTATACTAGAATGAAGGAGATGAGAAGTTTCWTACGGTCTCACCAGGGAGACTCAGGTTAGCATATCACAACTCTTGTTTATCCAGGGCATTCACAGGTGAGTGATCAGCCCAGGCAGAAGGTGTCAGAACCACCATATAAGATCATAATTGTGTAAATGGTAAATTTTGGCATGAAGTAGGAGAAATGTTTAAAGATTCATTGTCAGTGCATAAATTCCAACTGTAATTCTCAATTAAATATTTTACTTTTTCAGCCAGAAGTTTAGTGATTTATTTTTATCCCTAAAAATAAATTGAAAAACACAAGAGCCTGGAAATTATTATTTWAAAAAAAAACATGTTTAAGTCCATAACTACCACAATCACTACTACAATTTTTAATACYTCTGTGAAAAACAGCAAGACATTTTTCAGATATTATTTCTAACATCAAATCAAAATACTGTTATTTCTGTAGAAATAAGTTGTTTACTAAATGTTAGCCTTGTTATTTCTGTGGAAATAAGTTGTGTACTAAATGTTAGCCTTGATTTTTTCAGGCTCTATACTTAGGCTCCATATAAATGCCATGTTTGTTGATCTATCCAACAAGCTTGACAATAAATGCCAACTGTGAAGGTTATGTGTGCAGACACCTGTCCACCCTTACCTGGGACAGAACTGCTAACTTTTTTATTGTAGGTCATCAAACCACCTTCCGTCAGGAATAGATTTTTGTTTAAAGAGGAATTTAGTATGATGATAGCAGGAGAAAGAGAGAATACCCTTATGGTAAAAATGTATTACTAGCATACCTAATGAAAGATAGAAGATAAAAACATCRTTATTTTAGGGCCCTTGTCTGGCAGTTTTATGAGAATGAATTACTTATCTCCACTTATACGACCTAGATTACATTTTGCATTTCAACAATAACCTAGTTTTTTTTGTATTTCAGCTCCTGTAGTATAAATGTTTCCAGCTGGGCTCTGTCAGCCTCTGCTTCACCATAAATCATATCTGCCTTCTCATCCAAAGGTGCTAACTGATGAGGCAGAAATAACACAATCTCAGCTGGCTTTGTGGCCTACTTWTAGCACAGCCACAGTGGAAATGCAGATTGCCTCTCTGTTCTTCCAGATGAAACCATAAAAAAAGTTATATCCTTTTCAACACACTGTTTTGGAATCCTTCCAGCTCTTGGGRCTATTCTTTTCACTGAATACAGCAAATAATGCTTACTCTGCAAGCAGTTAACAAGGTCTCAGCAATACTGGAAACTAGTCCAATGCCAAAGCCAGGAAGGATTTGTACATGGTTCTAAAACAGTTCACTTCTCAGCTGATTGGTATTTAGGTTAATATTGCAGAATAAGATAGTAAGCTATGTGGTTAAACCTAAAGGCTCGATATTGTGCTTTAAAACTAAACACCAGGTTTGATGCCTTAGACCAATAAGTCGTAAAGATTGAAATGAAACCTTCAGGGGGTGAGAGCATAAAATCGCTGCATATTTGGCTGCAGTAGGACTGATTAGTAGGGTAACAATATCCATGTTCCAGTGTTTTATAAATATTTGTCTCTTTAGGAATGAAGATGGTAGCTGAAAGCTAAGGAGGTTTCTCTCTCTATTTCTTGTTTCCTACTGCTAAAGTAATAGCTTGTAAAAAAATTCTTGCCATTTATACCTTGTATTCCRTGCTATTAAATGCTATTGCATTTTTCAAGATGCCACATTTCTATTTTTGAATCCATTTTTAGAAAGAAGATATGTAATAGGAGTTTTCTTTGTTTACTGTTTGTGTGGGGAAAAATGCTTTTAATGTAAAATAAAAAATGGTTAAAGTAGAGAAGTGCAGCAAAGAAGTACAAAAGGCTGTATAGATAGACATATACAAAAATACACAGTATTGCTTCACTCATGTATGATAATGAAAGTATAAATACAAAATATGTATGTATTTTTAACAATACAAATGGTGTATATCCCATTCTTTATTTTTTTAGAAAAGCAGATTCTTGAAAAGAAAAGCAGATTCTTGAAATTCCCTTACTTCTTGACATAATTCCTCACCATGAATATACAAATTCATACTCTGTAGGCTTTGTTCATGTCAAAAAAAACCAAAAAAAGTAAAATAAGATTGTAGGATTCCACATTTATTAAGACTTTATAGCTTTGCAGCAAGTTTACTTTGTTTTCTAAGTTTTCCCTTGCTATTATCTCTTTATTGAAGTTAATAGAATAACATAAAGTAAAACATTACATTGAAGTACAGTACATTGATCAAATTAATTATGTAGAAAAATTGATTGGCCCTGATGAMTGGACTGATAGAAACAGGGTGTCATTTAGTAACTCGAAACTCAAGGGATTAAGGTTGAGAGCTTCTCAGACYTTCACAGAGATAAACTGCAGAAAGTTCCACATCTGTCCTTTGAGAAGATGACATCTTGATGCGAYTATTAAATAAGATAAATGACAATATCAGATATCCAAGCTGTAAAGTATTTCCAGTAGAGACGGAAAAATATTAATWTTATTTCAAAAGAACTTAGTGAGACCTCATCTAGAATATAACTTTGATTGTTTCTGAAAACAGAAGATTAAGTCAGACTGGAACAAGTGCAGAGAAACTGCAGTTTCTCTGCAAGTTGCAAGTGCAATCAAGWGCACTGACAGCCTTCTTTTTGAGAGGAAATTTTAAAACTTTGGCTTCTTCAGTCCAGCAATCAGAGGGCATATGACTTCTCAGTATAGATAAAGATGATACTTGGAATAAATATCACAGAAGCAAAAAAACCTAYTTGATCTACAAGATAATTCTGACAATCAAGTAAGCATAAATTATCCATTAATACATTTAGACTAGACATAAGAAGATTTTCAACATTCAGAGATTCAAGTCCTATACTATCTTCCCCACGGAAATGAAGTCAAGGGCAAGGGAATAAAACACAAAAAAAATGTTAATTTCATATTAGAGCTGRTTAGGATTATTAAAATGACAATAAAATTTAGTTTCTTGTTATATTTCCAGTGCAGTACACTTGTAATGCTGATGCTATACTGAAGCAGCAACATGGAATCCATTGATGTCAGCAGGACTATGGATTTTAACTAGCTTTCCTGCTAAATAGCTAGTTGTCTTCTTGTTGCCTAGAATTGTAGGTTGTAATGCAAAAGTTCAAGCTCATATTTTCCCATGGTTTTATTCATTGTCAGCAATAATCATTCTCCTTGTGAAATGCTCTTCTTAGTTATATCTCTTCAACCCTATTGCCTTCTGCCAATTTTATTTTTGCTGCTTTTTTCCCCCATTCATGACATCCATTCTCATTTCCTGTTTCTTCTCTGATTTACTTCATCCTTACTTTTTTATCATTTTGAGTTCCTTGCCAAGTGTTCTACACAGGAAGAAGCAAGATTTTTGCAACTCTTTCTGCAACTCCAATCACTTCTCATGATGTGTACAGTGGAAACCTGCCAGTGAAGGACTTTAACTAGAAATTATTTAGGCTTGTTTGTCATGCTCTTTTCAGAGACACAATTCCTTGTGAGCAGTTAAATTAGTATGTTGGTAAATTAGTATGCTAAACTGGCCCACACCTAAAATTCTTAATCTTTGTTTCTACTTTGCAGTACTTCCTCCGAAACCTGAAATCACAAGGTTTTGCATGCCATTATGTTATTCTCTGATCAATAAATTTCTAAGCTCAGTAGACAAATTAGAAAACCTGCAGAGGATCAGCCAAGAGTATCTCCTTGAAAATATGGTAATCATGGAGTTTTTCCAGATCTCTCAGTGTAGCTTTTCTAGTGGTTGCCCTCCACCTGTCTATTCTTTGCAATCCAGACTTCCTAACAGCAATCTGAAAATATCACATTGTCTATTGTAAGGGATAAAAGCCTTTTTTAGTTCTGATGGAAACTGTTGCTAACAAGTTATACAGCATATTTAAATATGAAAGAAATGAGACTGAGTTTCTTATTCTCCATTGAATTCCACTTGTGTTTTCTTTTGATGTGGAGGATTAACTCAGATAATTTTTTCCATTGAAAGCAGGTAAAACTTAACTATAACTAYGAGGATGTAACACTGAAAGAAAATCTGAAGAATGATATAAATAAATATCTTTTAACTAAGTACAAAAAGCAGATAGTTATTTTYAATCTTTATAGAGATTTTAGTTTGTTTTATTATCTTAGTTTTATATTAGTAACTTAAGTATCATTTGCTATATTACACATTCAACCTAACTGCACTGAAGAAGAAAATAAGTACTCTTACAATTTTTTTAATTACATTATATATTTTATTGCAAGGAAAAAAAAGGATATTAATTGGCCTAATATATGAATGAGTCTTAGGAAGTAATAAGGAATTGCATATGAACAAGGAGAAAGGCAATGAGATAACAGATGCTTTAAACAACATTCCATCTTCCCTTGAAATGTAGGAAGAAAGGACAATTATAAGAAGACAAATTAACGATCTTACTGATTCATGAGTCGGTTACTCCAGCTGAGCTAGCTAGCTGCAAAGGAGTTAACCACTAGAGACCTYTGTGTTAACTAGTGTGTCAATCGCTCAGAAGAGGGTTCCATAAAATTAAGAGAACAATAACCACGTGGAAAGAAGGAAACGTATCCAAATCTTGCCAAAAAGCAACATCCTCCTTAAACGTCACCAGTTGGCTAATAGAAGAGGATAAATATTGTTAGAAAGAGCCTAGTAATAGCCACAACAGTGTATTATCTTGCACATCCAGCTGAACTCTTTCATTCAGTCCAGTTCTAACGATTTGTAAGTGCTCAGTATTTGGTGTGCTTCCTGCTATAGGAAGTATATGTGCACAACCACACATAACATAGTAGATCTSTATTATATCATTCACAGCAGCCGCATGAAAGCACATGGAAGTAAGATTTATGACAGAAACAAGTGTTACAACAACTGTTGAATGAACCATGGCATCTTTCTTTTATCAGGTAGCATAGCATGAATGGGGCTGATGGACAAAAATAAAAATGGGCTAGCTTAAATAATTTAGCTACTCTAGTTGATTTTGACTGAAATATATTTAGGAGAAGTTGCATGAGTAGCCCTGCTGTCATCAGAAGAGAGAGCTCATTCTCCAGAATATATGCATTGGTGTATTCTTCAGTCATAACTTTAAAACCACTGCTCATCACTTTTTAGCTTTGGGAGTAGGGGGGAAGGTATTTTATCCCTTGGGGTCTGCCTTTTTATTTATTTGTTACCAATATGCATTCTTGTTTAGGTAGTTAACCACTTAATTTGCATGTGACYCATATTGATCATATGAAGCCTGAAAGTGGTTAGTTTAATAAACACAAGCACATATTGATAACCCATTTGCTCAGCTGTGACACATTTGTTGGCAAACGAACTGAATATGCAATGACCAATCAATTTCACATATCCATGCATATATTTTTTTTCAGCTCAGTAGAGCTTTTAATCTCCTTTTCTTTCCTCTTAATACCCCATCCTACTGAGTAATGGAGGACTATGGAGATGCAGAACACACTCCTTTGATAGTTTTTCCACAGATGAAACTCAGGCCATGCACTTAAACTCTTCTCTCGTTCCAGTTTTTTTAGATGAACAAGTTACTGCCTCAGCTGTTATAAGAGCTGTGTACGCAATTGTCCCCTAGCCCATTTCAGACAAAACGAAACGGTCTAGCTTAAATAACTTAGACAGTAGCTACCCTGGCTGATTTTGACTGAAATGGATGCAGGAGCAATTGCATTAGCAGCCCTGTTGGAAGATCCAAGAAAGTATTACTCTCCAACCCGAGGGGTGCAGCTATGGCAATTACTTTTCTGTCTATCACGACTGGATCTAGCACTGGACGAGTTAAGGCATCACATGTCTTTTTCAGGTTAGTGGACTTACCTACTTTGGGAAAATAAATAAATAAATTCTTTATACTCCCCTACAGCCCAAATGTTGTCAGTTTGCTTTGTTCATAGGCATACGTCTGATTTGTTTCTGTGATCAGTGGCTTTGGTTCAGTTCCCAGCAAACAGTGGAAATTGTGATCTTTCGGTAATATGACACTAGGAAAAGTCTATTTCAAGGTGAAGAACTCCTCCGGGTGGATTGCTGTCTTTTGTGTTCATTTGTGATTTGCAGGTGTTTGACAGGAAATGAGCRGAGTTGTGGCAGGACTACTTCTCTTTGAAAAATGTCACAAAGCGTTACAGATGGAAAATTTTAAAAGGAGGGATCACGTCTAAGCCACAGCATAGTACTCAGCTCACAGTGTCTGTTTCTGTCTGCCAAGCTTGAAAACAGAACATTATTTTCATTTTTTCTCTTTTATATTCATGACAGCTTTAAACTTATTTCAAAGTAAATGTAGAGAATTTATCTGCAAATGTGTTAGCAAAAACGAAATTGTGACAAAAACTCTTACAAGTCTGCATCTATTTAATTCTTCTATTAAGGGAGTCTTTTAAATATTTTTTATAATGTTACTGCTTAATGACAAGGAGCTAATTTCTGAAGACAGTTTGATAGTTGAGATCAAACTAGAACTTGGACTATAAGCAGTAATCCACAAAATAGTGTAAAAGCATCTGCAAAACTATTTCAACTTAATGAATTTTATCTATTATCCTGTCAACTATCAGTGATGCTGTATTTTATTTTATAAAGTAGAGAAGATACAAAACATGAGTGATGCCCTAGAAAACGCTTAAGAGTACTAGATGTGCTATGATTTTAGTAGATCTATTAAAACCTTTGAGGAGAAGATTACTAGTTACAACTCTGCTTATCACCACCAAATTTCTTTCTCTTTTTCTGAATTGAAGGTTGCATGTATGAACACTGGAGAGAGCAAACATATACCAGAAGATAGACTTCCAGGTTGCTGGGAAACAAAATACTCTGATAGTTTCTCCTTTTTATAGCAACACTCACTAAAGAGCATTCTCCCAGCCACAAGAAAAGACAATGTCATAACATAAATTCCTCCTTTTATTTTTTCTCAACCATGGTTCCTCAGCACTGCAACTAAACCTACTCTTAACAAACGATCCAGACAGGGATCTACAGAAAAAGAGACATGAGTCCTGTTAATGTGCAAAGTGATATTATAATCAATTACAAAAGGAATAAGAGAAGTGTTCTGAAACTCGGTTTAGTTAATATGCAATATACTTAAATAACCTCAGCCTACCTAGGAATTTCTACTGTAACAATATATTGTTTTGATGAGTTCTTTTGTTCTGACACACCAAAAGCAAGCAGCATTCATATTTTCATAATAACAGACTTACTTAACAAGAAAAATCAGGTCAATCCACAAAAACAATTTTCAAAGTATTAAAATATCAATCCAAGATCAAACAAAGGAGCTCAGGGTTTCAAAGAAGATGATCAGAGTAACCTTTTTAGACAAAAATTGATGGTCTTGCAGTATTTAATTGTTAATAACGCTGTCACATTAAGGCCATCTGGTTTGACCTTCTGTTACCAACATCTTACAGTTCTTTTGTGTCCTCCTTTATGTTTTAGAGCTCATATGAGAAGGTCAGTAAGATGAGCTGGAAGAGAGTAGAAACTTTGAATTATGATACATTGATACATTAGATGCCAGTGGAAAGATGGCACAAATTCTCCTGTTATTCCTTTTTTTGACTGCCATGTTGAAGCAGGAAACCGAAAAAAAAATACATTTTTAAAATGACAATTTTTAAAATGTTTTTAATTAAAAATGCAACAGTACTGAATAAAAAGCATTTTCTTATTTCTTAATATGAATATAGCTCTTTAACTTAAGAAAGTTGGTATTAAGTGACATTAATATAGCTTTAAGAATGCAATTTCTTCAAAAAAGTAACAACAGTAAAATAATGGAAAGTAATCAAATCGTTACTTTTTAAGCATTCAGATAGACTACAATGAAAATGTAAAATTGGAGGCATTAGTAGCTATTCTCAATATCTTTTGCTGAAAACTGTATTCTCGTAAGTCCGTGTTGCTGTGCCTGACTGTGGCTTGCAAATGGCATTTGACTGCATTCTCTATCAACAAATAACATTACTTCTGGGAAGTCATCTAATCTTGTCAGAATGTGAAAGAGTTCTCCAAATACCTGTTGCGTGTGCCTTCTTCTCTAATAATTAAATTGAATTTTATTCTTTTGAAATAGCTTGTTACATTTAAAGAGTCTATTAGGAAGGTACCCAAGGTAAAGTCTTTTCTAAATACTGAAAAAAGATGTTTTCAACTCTTAGGTTGAAATATAATAGCAATAATGAACATAATAGTAATAATAACAATAACAATAGGAATATATAAATATCTGGAAAGCAGCATGAGAAGAAATCAATGTGCAGAATAGTTTCATAAAATACATTTATCCACTTTTTACAAGCTAGTCAATGGAGAATATGGAATCTAAATGCATTTCACACTTTTTGTCATAATTAATAATACAGATTAAAATTGTTTATCTAGAAATATTAAGCAGTATTTGATTTTTTATCAAGTTGATGTAGCAGAATGATTGAGAGAAGTTACGGATGTGTTAGAAAGAGCTACATATAGCTTAAAATATTTCTTCTTTAGAGCTAATCTAGGGAGATTMACTTTGGAAAGGGCAATCCAGACTACTCTACATCATACATGTTTCACACTACTTTCTACAGAAAGCTGTTGTGCTCCACAGCTATCAAGGGATCATAGGAAACCAAACTTTCTGTACCAAAAGTTAGTCTCTCTAAATACTGAACTTCTTTACACTTCTCTCAAGGGAAGTTCTCAAACACTGATGGAAAATCTGAAATAGAGTATTTCATATGAATAAAATTTAGTGCAGCTTTGATGCAAACTAACTTCACTTTGAGACAAACTTTGGGCTATTGACAACAATGAATTCTGTTAAGAATTGAATTTGTCATAAAATGTGGCCCCTTGATTTCAAGAAAAACAAGAGATGTTAGAACAGAGACTGAGATGCATTGTCTGAAGCAGCATTACACCCATCGAGCTTTGCTTTATCATTAAAAACCAGCTAAACTTCACACCTAAGTTTCACTTCTATTTGACAGATTTCTTAATGATCAATTAGTAAGGATACTCTGTATAGAAGGCACATGAGGAATTTTGTTATTCATTAGATATATTTTCTATAGAGACAGAAAAGAAGTTTGAAGAGAAAATAAGTTTGCTCCAGATCGATCAAATTTCACCCATGCATCATATATTTCCATATCAATCTGAGATTACTTATTCTACTGCAGAATATACTAGAGAGTTTTAATTTACAAAGTCTGGGAATAATTGATTTTAACATTGAAATTTTTACAAGATGAAAACCCCAAATTTGCTTCAGTGAGTTTGTGCAGATGTTAATTTTTGGTGTGTTATTTTTTGGTTTTGTTACCAGTTCCTTGGAGAAGGGGATGATTGCTCTGAAACCCCTGGAGAGAACCAGATGACAGTTTCAGAAAAGCTAAGAATCTTTCTAAACAAACACACTCCCTGCAGAGAGAATCAGAGCTGTTGATCTTCTCAGCAAAAACACTACCTAAATGTAGCCACAATTAATTATATACTGTTGACAAGAGACACCTAAAACATCGTACATTTTATCATCATGCAATAGTATATAAATGACAAGTTTTGACAAGTATCTATTTGTTGTTTCCAGAATTTGCATTGAATATGACAAGCGTACTTTAAGCTATTATGCCTCAGTGTTATTTAATCAATCATCCTTTACTTTTGAAGTTAATTCTGGTTCAGATAAACATGCCCAAAACTACAGTTTGTGTGATATCAACAGAGTTTTTAGGTCTAAGGAAGAACATTAACACAGTGATTGTGCTTGAAGCTATCAAACACTTAATTAATACTTTTATATCCATGAGAATAATAGAAATGGAAAACTTCACTTACATAATATAAATTCACTCATCATATATCATTGCACTTCTATTGGCTGTTGTAGCTCTCTCCATTAGCTCTGTATGTTCTTGTTTGGGGCTTTTATGGTCTTAGGTGCTGTTAGAACCTGGTATGCAATGCAAAACATGAATTTTTGTCCTTATATAAACACAGTTTCTAGCTCAGTGGCCTTCTTTTGCAGAAAACAGAAGAGGTTGAATCCAAATCCTGCTTTCTTGAAGCTAGATCTATTTTAGGAGTTCTGAAAACAGGTCTTGCTCTGTCCGTGGAAATACTTTGAAGGGACATATTTAACCATCAAGAGTCAACCAAGAAAAGCAGAGGAGGCGATTCCACCTTTAAACTTTCTGGGTTAAAGGATAGAGATCTAACCTTTCAGAGGGAGAATAGAGAAGCTGAACAGTGGAAATGAGTATATGGCTTCAAAAAGACAACTGAACACAAATGATAATACAYAAAAGGTAAAGTTAACCTCCAGAACATTACTATCAGCCTAGAACATTAACACTGACGTTTTCCACTTTCCTTCTGGATATAGAGGTTAAAATTTGATGTACAGAGAACCTATCCTTAATAATGCAGTATTGCTTGTGAAACAGAAGGCAGTAGAACTATAGGGGACACCCAGTTTTTCTGGTCTTTACTGAAGGAATTATAGGAACTTTCTTTTTTTGCCCCAAAGTGGAGTTAGTGGTGCTGCTATAGGAAGCATTTCTAGATTTTATCCTAGTGTTTTCTTTTAGGAAGTTCCATAATTTAGGGTTTTTCTTCATGTGAGACAGGATTTAAATTTGAGATTTGTGAAACTCTGATAAAGAGACATGACAGAGAATCAGAATGAGGGTAATAGTCATGATGGAATTACTAGTTTGGGACTAKAAAATATTTCATTTTAACATAGAGACTCAAGGAATCAGAGGAAGAGGGAAATAATAGAGACAAGAGAAATGCAATATGCTTATCTTTCAGGATAGTTCCTTATTATATTACATTTTTAAAAAAGTAATAAAGCTATAGAAATAGAGAAATATATATATATATATATATATATAAAGAAATAGATCATGCTCTCCTGATTCTTTGTAGACTTTCTTCAAAGAGTGTTCAACTCTATGTTCTACTTATCTGTGGGAAGGCATCTTGATTTTACCTGAGCACTCAACTGCTCTGTATCACTGTGAGATATATTGCTCTAAGGAAAGCCAGACAAGCTTTCTGACTCTTCTRTTATGAACTTAAATCCATTTATTTCCCAGTCTCTTATTCCTCTTATACCATCATTTCTTTAAATGTAGGATCTCCTACTGTGTCACCTATTTTGATCAGCACTCCCGTTATAGCTCTAAAAAGTACCGCTGCATTTCTTGAGAAACACTGATATGAATTCATTGAGCTGACTTACTAAGATGCCAATAATGTTTAGCACTATGAAGTCATTTTAAAGAAAGAGAAAATAATAAAAAAAAAAAGGCAAACAAAAATAATAATAAGGACTAACCAAACAAAAATATCTAAATGAGGCCATCATGATAGGAGTAGGTTAGCAACAATTTAAGCATAGGTACTGCAGTTAGAGCAAATGAGATTTGAAGCCTGTCTCTGACAAGGGCTGGCTCTACACATGAAGCAGAAGAGATCTTTTCAGATGAACTTTTTGTTTTATTGACAGGAGTTCTCTCTTTAATGTAAGCATTCTGTACAAAATTTATATAATTCATATTTCTCCATTCATATATTTTAACATAACCTTTTGTTGTTTCACAATTTCTCCAGTATTATCCAAAACTAGAGAATATATTTTGGCACAGACTTAAAAAAAAAAAAAAAGAAAGAAAAAAAGAAAGTAGATATTACAAAATGAAAGGTTATGATTAAAAAACAAGCTTTCTAGAAGCTTAAAAATCTTGAATATACAATAGATTTTGTTTTGAGTTGCGCAGTCATCACAACCCTTATGTAGTAGCAATTTATCGTGTGTATATGTATGAGAGTTTATACTTGTCACTAAGACAGTTAAATGAAAAAGATTGTCCTATGCTGCCAAGCATTGCCCTGGAGATTTCAACCACCTTTGCTACAATGCACCAGGTCATTTTCTTTTACATTCTTCTATCAAAATCATACTTAAAAGACAGATCATAAGTATATCTCATCTTATACTTACAAATCTGCAGCAGCAAAAGCAAAAAGTTTCCCCATGTGTTAGCCATCAACTTGTTTAGATTTTAACATAGAAAATTACTTAAAATATTGAAAAAATTCAAATTAGATCCCTCATTTTTATTTACTGAAATGTGTTCTTAGTTCTGGCCAAGATTAAACCCACTGTCAAAAATAATCCTTTTCCAATATTTCGAYGGAGATCAAAAACAAAAATGGTAAAAAAATCCTGTTTGTGCAAGCTCTCCAACTAAAACTGTTGAATCAAGGTTCAGATACATTTCAGACGAGCATAGAGATTTCGGTAACTGAGCTGAAACACAAAGTCAAAGATCATTTGCTCATCAAATCAGTCCCAGGGGAAAGAAATCTCGTTTTATAAAAGAGAATATTTTGAGTGTCTCATCACTCTTACTAGGAAAAAAAAAAAAGATATTTTACATTTTTGAGCTGTTTCTGGTAAAGACACAATTGAAATGTTGTTCAATTTAGTGTGTCAGAAATTAGCACTTCCGTGTGCCTGTAGGCAGTTCTTCCACAGTGGCAACTGTACTGCTCATACAGCAGCTGAATGTGACAGAGAGGTCTTGCTCTCTGCTGTTGGCTTTGGCTGTTTTCCCATCCGCTTTTCTTTCTGTCTTTTTAATCATACAATTGCATTTTGGAAAGATATGCAAACAAGGAAAAAWGAGGCACCAAAGGTCTCTCTGGCAYCCAGGTTGCAGTAACTATACTGTAGTTACTATACAGTAGTAGATTGTGAAGTATTTCCATTCTTGTTCCTAAGAACAGGATCCTATGAAATAAAGTAAGCAGCAGTTTAAAAGTCAATATTTTAAAACCCTTACCTTGTTCTCGCTTGCCCAGCATCTGTTTCCAAGGAAACAGAAGGAGAAGCCGGAACCAGCAGCTAAGCCATGATACAGCAAGTGCACCGGCTTTCAGCTGCTGGCTTCTTTCCTGTTTTTCTTGCTCCAGAAGTCACAGTTAATAAGACCTTTGATAATTTAAAAAGATATAAAAAATAAATATATTTTTGGTCAATATCTTTATGCTTACAAACAAAAGGGAGTTGGTAACAGAAGTGGTTTTCAATATGGAGGATTTTAGCAGATCATGGGGGGTGCAGTTTGAAACAGGAGAACATAGGCATACAAGAGATAATATTGTGCTGTATAAATCATAGTAAAATATTGCAAAATGGTATTAAAGACTTTTCCATGAAGTAYAGAACAGAGAAATAGAAGCAGAATTGCAGGCTTAATTATTTATTACTTTTCATGTGCCTTCTAGTCTCCAGATGTCTCCAGGCTAATCTAGAGGATGATGTCTTATTTCTGCAGTTCTGTTGCACTGTCTAGGATAAAATGTAGAAATTTATGGCAACTTGACCAGTCAGATTTTGCTGAACTTTCAACAGAAATACAAGTTTTGGAATTACATTGTAGACTGTAGCTCACAGTGTGTAGTGCATGATGAGGTCAGCAATTACTCTTAGAACAATATTGCTTTTAGAATGTTTCCTGAATATAGATTGTCAGAAGAACTTGCTAAAAATATGTTAYTGCAGAAATGTTTTCCTTTTCAGAAACTGACAACTTGTTAAAAGAAAGAAAAAAAAGGAATAAGATTRAAAATTATTTTTTGTCCAATTGTTCTGTTTCAATATTTTCTGAATTGCATTTAACACATCATATTATTCCTTAATAAGTGCTTTTATTATTATTTTAAATGTGAAAGTCTCAGAATTATGTTATACTTTAAAATATTTTCATAAAATATTTTTGCTGCTTCTGTCGTACACAAAATGTTGCAGAATTCCTAGTGAGTAAAAATCCATTTCCTGAACAGCACTTGTTCTCTCAGTTGCCCTTGTCTGCTTCATATTGTTTCCTCCTGAACTCAACACACTAATGGAGTTATTTAAAGTGTGGAGAACAGTAGACAGTCCTAAGAAAATTGTTACTAACACTTTGGCTGATTAGATGATGATAGATAGACAATATTAACCTTCTCATTGTTGATAAATGATCGTTAGATAAGGTGTTCTCTGTATCTGCAATTAAAGCTCTTCACACAGCCCAAAATATATACGATTCCAAACAGTAAATATATCTGAAATCCTATTAGTAAAGCATACAAAAATAGAAGGTTCTCTCTGTGGCAGCCGTATCCTTACACACACTTTAGAGCTACAACTACTAGCTCATTAAAGCTATTAAGCTCAGTGCTGTGTACTCCATGTATATGCAAACACAGTAAAACTGAAAATCTCGGTGAAGATCTAACTGCTAAAATGACGCTATTTAACAATGAAGCAATAGAGATACTATGTGAAAGTAAGTTCAATGTTTTGAGTAAGTTTTCCAGTCTTGAAAAGAAAAACCATATACTGACCTAGTCTTCACTATCTGATCAGAAAAGCAGACATGGACTCAGGCCTGAAAGTGTTTATCACGACATCACAAAAAAAGATGTTATCAAGCGCTTGCATTCAAGTCATGGAGTTGCTTGCATTTCTGTTTGTCATCTCTAATAGGCTTTTTTACCCAGCTCCCAAGGCTACACTCCTTTAACAATCATTAATTGACCATAAGTGAGTTGCTCATTGCTCTGGGTCCTCCAGCACCACTCTATATCTCTTCTTTCAAGGCCTCCTCCATCATCCCAGACCTTAGCTGCTCCGTGCTGATCTATGCTGTATGGTTAAGGATAATTCATTCTACACAGGATAACTATTTATTATTGTTACAGAAATATACATAACAATAGGTGTTACACCACACAATTGCACAAAGCTAAACAAAAGTCAGATCAAAATAGGTTACAGTTACCTGAAGAATAGATGACATAGAATGATGTTACTGAATAATTTACTGAGCTACAAGACAGTGAAGAAGAAGGTGACAAGGAAATCTGCACCACATCAACACAAAAAAATAAACAGAGTGCCCTCTCAGAGTAACATTTTGTCTTATTTCTTGGCCTATATTCAGCTTCATTTTTTCTTCAGCTGTGCTCAAATGGCATATGCATGAGACAAAATAATAACGGAGGAATAACTTTTTACATGTTATGTAAGATCTACTCGTTGCCCTTTCTTAAAATATGGGCTAGCTGGGGAGTTAAAGTAGATATATGCATAGTATTCAAATACATATATATGTATTTTGTGTTCTTCCTACTGCAACTGAACCCAAAGAGGACTTTTCTCTTGAACCTGGACTTCAAATTTTGATCTTCAATGATTATTATTGTATCAGATTTATTTCTGATTGCTAAAAGGTGCACATAAAAAGTTACAAAGATATGACTACATTTACACTCACACAAAATAGGATACAACACAGTAATATGGTTTAAACTGCATTATACTACCAAAACCATGTGTCAATCTCATTATTATACCAAGAAATAAGTGTTAGAAATAGATAGATATCCAAGCAGCAAAARTGCATAAAAAGTGTTATCTGAACTCCCACACAGAAACATTGCATAAATCAAAATCAGATCTCTTACGCAGCAGAAAATCCTCCAGAGATTCATGAAGCTTACAGCCATATTGCCCAAGAACCGCTGCTTTAACTAGTATCCTTTCAAAGGGAGTATTGATTTACCAATAACTAATAAGCATGATTAACTAATCCATTTCCTAATTTATGGATCACATCCTGTGTTAATTCCACTTATGATTACCTTAATTAGCTGTGCTTCTTCCACCTATGTTATGCTCTAAGTATTTCAAAACATTCAACAAGCATTTTTCTTCTTCTCATGTTACAATTTGTTTTTCAGCTGTGTGAAAATGTTGTAATGGTACTGCTCTATCACAGTGACTGGTTTTTAATGAATTCTGGAATATTATCCATTTCATTTTTTTTTCAAAATGAGCTTTGTTAAATATCATATTGCTTCATCTCAAAAACAAAGTACATTGACACTTTCCTGCAAGCAGTTCACAAAAGTGGTAACCATGGCACTGGGAAAAACACAGAGATAAACCCCCGTGTCCTTCTCCTGAGCCTGGGAGACTGGGTGAAGCAGGGAAAAATAAAAAGATAGGAGTGGAGCTGTGAAGTGTTTGAAGAGGAGACTGAAGATATTGGATTCAGCTCAAGAATGAGTTGTCAATGAAAGTAGCACATCTTTCAATGCAGAAATAAAGCTGCTAGAATAAAAGAMTGAGGATAATGGAGCTCAGGAGTCAGGATCTGATTAGCCCAGATTCACTTGAAACTTTTACTTAATGAGGAAGCATGCTTCTATGTAGACTAATTTTCAGATATTAATGCCTGTAGTCTGAATCTCCTTTGGTTATTATTATGTTTTAATGTACATAACATAACAGCCTCAGCTAACAGATTTTCAAATAAAAATGCACAGTATATTATTTTGCAACAAGTGCCAGTTCTTCCCATACACATTTGCAATGAATACCGAAATATTTATTTTGCTYTTGGTTGAATGGGCTGCCCATGTTTTTGCATAACACTAGCATTCTCCTTGCTTTTCTTCATTATTGTGTGTTGATCACAGACAATTCTTTTGGATGGGTTAAGAATGATCATAGAAAGCRTTTATGCAACAGTGACAACATTTAAATTTCACCTTCTGTTTAGAGATGAAATATCTGCTCTGCCAGAAAGAAGCACAATTATATCACTTTCAGYTAACATTTTCTGGTTACTGTAGGCAAATTTTGCACACTGCATAAAAGTGATATTCCYGCATTACAGTTACAAGTGCAAACTGTATCTCAGAATGGTGGCAATTTATGCTCAATTGATTAGATATAGTGGCATTATTCTGGATACATTTTCATCAAAATAAATAGTAGCTTTACATGTTCTCAGTGATAGTGCACTTTAAATTATACAGGAACTTGAAAGCTAAAAACGTTAGAATTTTAGAATTCACTAGTGTTCATCAAACTGTGTCTAGTTTAGGTGAAAAACAAACAAACAAATAAAAAATCCCAGCGCTGATACTAACAAACATAAGAAGTAAACCTTTGGAAAAGATTTTTTCTTTAAATGGTAAGGGTTCTATACTCTACCCGTAAAGATAGGATCTCAGCAAGTGTCAGTCAACCTACTTGCATTGATTTCAGTAGTTCTGTACAATTTTAGAACACTCACCCAAGGGACTTCTACAAAATTCTGAACAATTGCACTTCAAAAGAGGGAAAATAGAGAACAGAAAAAGAAAATGTTAAACGGCAAGTGCTATAACAGTTAATATAAAGTAAAATAATCCAGACTAGTATTACATTAGCAATCTGAGAGTCCAGTGGAAATCTAGCCTCAACATTAGGAGGTTATCATAGGCTAGAAAATGTGTGAAGATGGTAAATTAACCTGTGCTGAGCTTTACATTTCAATTACTAGATTATAGCTGACACATAAGTCACACAGTTTAAAACTGGCTCATCTTTAAATGTATATATGTGTATGCTTATTACTTCCTATTATTATTTATGTATTTATTATGTCTATTTATTATGTGCATGTCTATATTAGATTGCTGCATAGGAAACAGTAATGTGTCCTGTGGTAGTATTCTGCTAAAAATATACTGAGACAACATCTGTGAGCTGTAAAACAGAATAAATGTAAGTTATTTTAATTTAAGATTTTAACATAAGTATTTTTACTAGTAGAAGTCTAGGAGGAATAATTTGGTGTTAATAGCAAAAATTTGTACTTTTGCTTTTAGAAAGGAATGAGTTAATCAGTTGATGTTTCAGTGACTTGGATTTTGAATTTTTTAAAGCACATATGATCTACAGAGCATTTCACAGTTTCCTACTTTAGACAATTGAAATTCATCTAATTAATCCACATACGAGAAAAAAGGGAAATGAAAGCAGTCTTTAGTTATAGCGCATATTGATAATTTTTTATTATTTTCTTTTTTAAGAGTAATCAAACTGCTTACCTATATTACAGTTTTACTATCTTTAAATCTCCATATCAGTTAAAACAACTAGTGTTTCAATGCATAATTTATTTTCAGTTACTTTTGGAAGTCTTGTCTGAACTATTTAAATCTAAATATTAGATTCTACTACCTAATCTAAATATTTGATTAAACTATCAAAAGTTCTTCTTTGATTTCAAACTGTATGGATACCCTGTCCTTCAAATGAAAGCAAAAGTGTCAAACAATCAGTATTTATACAATTTGAGCAAAGTTGTTTTGACACAGTTTCCTCCCATTTTTTCCACTTCTGTTTATTCACTTYATTTCCATGTACAGTCATGGAATAAGCATCCTCTGTGAAAGCTAAGCAACCTTCAGGCACTCCTAAAGCTAAATCCATTTCAAAGCAGGCAGATCTGGAAACAAACAATGGTCCRTTTTATAATTTTCTTTCTTTTTTTTTTTTTTCTAAAAATCATGGTTGAATTACTTTTCCCCTTAATATAATATATAACTCAAAACATTATTGATTGGAAGGAATTGATATTGCAGTCCTATGCATGTTTTCCTGTGTTTTGTTGTGTTGGAAGGAAACCAGGCATTTTGAAACAACCAGAAAAAGTGGAACTATAATCAACAATAAATACAGAGAATTTCAAACTATTCAAGACCCTCCTAGCTTAAGAGCTTGCTGACGCACATTCCTTAAGCTTGCTTTTCACTCTCCTGAAAAGTCATCAAAAACTGGATGCCAAGTCAAAGCCACTAAAAGAAATCATCCAAATGTCATCATAACAGAGATTAATGAAGTTGCAAGAAAACATTCCAGACAATATGAGTGAGTAAATGTCAGGAGAGACTGAAGTCTGTTGCTGTAGCAAAGTAGCTGAAACAGTATCAAGTAATGGAGCAACCTATTGCAATGTAAGTGGAAATGACCTAAATGCTCAGTGAACTGCAGTTCAGTTTGATCTAGAAATATCATCCTAGCCATGTGATTTTTCTATTTTTATTATTTTTATGGTTGGAAATGTGTTCATAGTTTGAAAATTGTACTCAGGAATATTAAATGTTTTGTTAACACTTTGCAACACATTTCTGTCTTCAGTTTAGAGTATTTCAGTTTTCTACAGACTGCTGAGTATATTCACCTCACTCAGACAAATTAGACGGTTAATCAGTATATTTAAAATTTTATGTTAGAAATTCTTTTTCTTTTTCTCTGCCTGAAAAGTACATTTTATCCATTGCTTCTAATTTAGTTTACTAGCAGGATAATGTGTAAGGGTACTTGAGAMATCCATGTGGACGTGCCACTGGACATATGTGAAGTCCACAGCTGGAGGCCAGGCAGAATGCCTGGAAGATCTCAAACGGCCTTAGATACCTACTTATGGACAACTGAATTAAGCCTATTTGAAAACTACAAATCAGTACTTTAAAATTATATTTGGTACAAACAGTAAGGACTGTTTGCACAATATCGAAGTGAAAAAGGTTACCAAGAGTAAATATTTCATTTTCCTTTTCCTCTCGGTCTTGGAGTTGTTTTCAACAACTGTCTGTCCAAACCTTTCCCAAGTTGGGCTATAAATTTCATTATATCTATCAGAGAAATTTCATAGGGAAAACAATATGAAGATTTAGATTTAGGGTAGGTGAGGGGAGAGCAGTGGATGTTGTGTACCTTGACTTCAGCAAGGCTTTTGACATTGTCTCCCATAACATCCTCCTAGATAAACTCAGCAAGTGTGGGTTAGATGAGTGGWCAGTGAGGTGGACTGAGAACTGGCTGAAAGGCAGAGCTCARAGGGTCGTCTTCAGTGGTGTGGAGTCTAGTTGGAGGCCTGTGGCTAGTGGAGTCCCYCAGGGCTCAGGGCAGGGTCCCATCCTGTTCAACTTCTTCATCAATGACCTGGATGAGGGGACAGAGTGCCTCCTCTGCAAGTTTGCTGATGATCCTAAGCTGGGAGGAGTGGCTGACACACCTGAGGGCTGTGCTGCCATTCAGAGAGACCTGCACAGGCTGGAGAGTTGGGCGGAGAGGAACCTCATGAGGTTCAACAAGGGCAAATGAAGGGTCCTGCACCTAGGGAAAAATAATCCTAGGCACCAGTACAAGCTGGGGGCTGACCTACTGTAGAGCAGCTCTGCAGAGAAGGACCTGGGAGTGCTGGTGGATGACAAGTTGACCATGAGTCAGCAATGTGCCCTTGTGGCCAAGAAGGACAATGGTMTCCTGGGGTGCATTAGGAAGACTGCTGCCAGTAGGTCGAGGGAGGTGATCCTACCCCTCGACTCAGCCCTGGGGAGGCMTCATCTTGAGTACTGTGTCCAGTTCTGGGCTCMCCAGKMCAAGAGAGACATGGAGCTACTGGAGAGAGTCCAGCGTAGGGCTACAAAGATGATCAGAGGATTGGAGCATCTGCCCTATAAGGAACAGCTGTGAGAACTGCACCTGTTTAGCCTGGGGAAGAGAAGACTGAGGGGGGATCAGGAAGTACCTGAAGGGAGGGTGTCAAGG
Organism: Rhea americana; assembly: GCF_003343005.1. Lineage (NCBI taxonomy): Eukaryota > Metazoa > Chordata > Aves > Rheiformes > Rheidae > Rhea > Rhea americana. The sequence goes on along the minus strand of NW_028186867.1, from coordinate 4,250,754 downwards.
GGACAGGGACAAACTCTTTTCAGTTGTCCCATGTGACAGGACAAGAGGCAATGGGCAGAAACTGAAGCACAGGAAGTTCCACCTGAACGTGAGGGGAAATTTCTTCCCTGTGAGAGTGATGGAGCACTGGGCCAGGTTGCCCAGAGAGGTTGTGGAGTCTCATTCTCTGGAGATCTTCAAGGCCCACCTGGATGTAACCCTGTCTAACATGCTCTGGGTGGACCTGCTTGAGCAAGGGGAGATTGGACTAGATGATCTCCAGAGGTCCCTTCCAACCTTATTGATTCTATGATTCTAAGAATCAAAGGAAAAAGAAAACTGCATTCATTTTTGAATTTCATTTTGATTTTCCTACTTCAGTTAGTAGAGGATAAAAGAGCAAACTAGACAATGCTAAAGTATTTTTGTATAGAATTATTTTCCTTTTTTATGCAAGTTCATTATGAATTACTTTATCACCTCAAAAGCTTCTAGAAATAGATATATTGCACATAAATATTAACAATGCTTATCTGCAGGTGCCTTTTAATGCATGTCCTAAGACAATGTATCAAAAAATCACAACAGCTTTCATGGAAACCTAGCCTTGATTTTTAGATATTTAGAGAACAAGTTATTTCTAGTATGTAACTATGTTATATAAGAGTTTAATTATTTCATTTTCAGATCTTCACTGATGAAGTCATACTGTATTGTAAGAAATCAAAAATCCTTGGGCATACTGAAGTCCATTTGATTGAGAAAATATTGCTAGAAGAGCTGAACTATCAAGACAAGAGATTAAAACATAATGATTTAAATTTTCTACTGACAGAGACTTCAGCAGGAAAAGAAAAAAAATAGATAAATTAAGCCTTAATTGATTGTTAAGAAGTGTCAGCCTGAATGTAGGCAACAATCTTCAATGACTGTGAGAGCAGGAGGCTTGAAGAAACAAATGTTAAAGATTTCTCCTGGAAATGGCATCAAGAGAGTGTGCTGTTCACATACTATTTCAAATTTTGATTCAAACATAACCAGTACTTTTACATTTAATCCTTACTGAGAAATATTGGGACAGTTGCCAATTCAGACAGATCTGTTACTTAAACTTTGTATGAACGTACTTTATCTTTAAAGTGGAAATAATTGACTAATCTGTGAAGAAAAGCTATTTAAAACCAGACTGCAACATTTAGCTCTCTTTCAGTCGTAAGTGGAAACACATTCTATTGATGTGAGATCATGTGAGCAATTGTGCGCCTGTAAATTCTACATAATTGGGACCACAGTCTGTAGGTGGGTTGTTTTGGAATTACTACATCACTAATCAAAAATGGCAATTGTTTGGGTCCTGAAAGGTCACAAGCATTTAGAAATTAAATTCCCAGTCCTTTTTCTTTCTTTTTTTTCTTTTTTCTTTTYCAGAAGAGTGCCAGAAAGTACCTACAACTCTGCTAGTTTCTAGTTCAGTTTTCTCTTTTTTTTTCTCTTTTGGTCCAATTGTTTTCCACAGGGAGGAGCTTGGCATATTTGCAAATCTCAATCAGAAAGGGATATAACTAGAATATTTAGATGCTATAAGACAGTCCCCTTTTGGCAATCAAAAATGTAGAAAGCATTGTTTGTAAAGAGCAGCACTAATAATAAAATAAAAGATAAAACATAGCAGTGCCACAGTGTGTAAATCTATTTAAGTGTAACTCAAAATGAATGTATTATTTTTGATTGTATGTCTAACCCTGTAATTTTAATTCTAGAACACATGCCACTGTCTTTGGATGAAGAATATCAATAGAGATGGGAGTGATTAGGACAAAGGAAAAGATTGAGACCACTGAGGGACTGGAATTCTTAAAGATACTTGGGCATTGCAACATCTAAATTCTACAGCCTTTGATATTCAGTGCAGAAGTGTTGAACCAATGACCCATAAGACATCTACAGCTTGACAAAATAACAATTTAGTTTGCTCAAAGAGAATTTCTTTCCTGAGGAGAGGTGGATGGTGCTAATATCAAGGGGCCTATTTCCAGTTTTGTTGTATACAGTCACATGAAATGAAATGATCTCAGGGAAGGACTGAGAGGATCTTGTAGTAGAGAGGGACTGGAAACCTCCCTCAGAAATGACAGCCAGTAGCAGCTGGGCTGAGTGAATCGTAGTGACAATTACAGGGTCTCTGAGGCTTCCACAGTGACTTACTGTGCATATGCAGGAGTTTCCCTGAATCCTTGTCCCTAAAGAAATTTTTGACACTAATCAGATATGGAGTCCATATTGCATATACAGAATAGAAGGTGCAACCAAATAGCAAGGGAAAGACATCAACACTTATCCCTCTTCTTCCAGGAAAGGAGAGGCATGATCTGTCTCCCCACAGAAACTAGGATATTCCTGATTCTGGAGAATCCGAATCCATAAATGGGACATACAAGCTTTCTTGAAAATGTATGAAGAGTGTTAGTAATAGTATACTTTATCTGTGAATGTCTGAGAACAGTTTTTTTTATGAAAACTAGTATCTTTTATTAGATTAGATAATAAAGTTAGCAAAAAAGGAAGCTATATTTTTCAACACTCAGACATTTCTTAATGTCTCTTGATAAGATCAGTTTTAAGTACATAAAATAGAGAAATTCAGAATTCCATTGAATGAAGAATTACTCAAGATAGAGGTGTTAAATTTGGGTGCTCATCCTTCTGTGTCCAGTTGAAAATAAAAACATCCTTCAGTTAAGCTTCTTGATCCTCAGCCTAGGCGTTATGTCTTACCTACCAGTGCCAGGTGAGCATCTTGGATTTTCTAGAGCATCCCAAGTGGTATCTACATGAAGACAAATGAATCTAGTCTGCCTGCCTAGTTATATATGTAGTGGCATATCCTAAAACTATGTTATTTGTAGTTATGTTTGCACTTGTTTTCTGAGTGTAACATGAGATATTACACCTTCCTCTAAGTTTTGTGCTTAACTATTGTCTCATGGTTAGGTCATGTGTTTGGGTCATAGCTAAGGGTTAAAAGAGTAATTCACCTAACCCAAACTTCCTCCCCAGACAGCTTTGGGCACTTCTGCTTGTCAATTACTCAGTAGCATCTACTATTCACTATCACCTTACAATAAAAGAGGTACWACTAAAGGAAGGATGGATCTCCTGGACTAGCATTCTTTCCTGCTGCTGAGAAGGYCTGTCATACCCCAGTGTGCCCGATAAGGCACAAGCCTCCTCAACACCTGCCCCCACTGTCTCCATCCTCATGAATATCAGTCCAAAGTGTAGGGTACCTCTCTGAAGAGAATCTGGAGAGAGGGTCTCTTGGTTTCTCTTAAAAGGCACACTGACTTTTTCTGTTGATTCCTGCAGCTATCTCCCAGGCCATTCACTGCTGAGGATTTGACTTCTGTTCCATTAGTTGACACCTAGAGATGCTGATTACACTCTGATCTATAAGTATATCTTTGCAGAGACACAATAATGGGTGGTGGAGACTGATCTTTCTTTAACTTCTTGTTTCTATGGCAGGGGAAGGGAGAATTTCTGCAGAAATGCACCTTCTCAGGTCTCTGAATAAGGGGACAGAAAGTATCAAATGGTGTACACACACATACATCATGTCAAATAGCACACATATTACTTCTAGCAAGAATGAAGAACAATCATTGCTGCCCAGTATGAAACGTTTTGCTCTGTTGCTCTGCACAAAGCTATGAGCAAAGAAATGTCCCCAGAAGAACCATAGTCTCCAGAAGATAATGAGCCATTCTCTTCCAGAAGTCAGAGGAGGCACTGGACAAGTGAATTCTGCCTCCCAAACCACATATCTAACAGAGAGCTCACTGCAGGGTGTCAGTGAGCTGAGATGAAGACTTAGAGAAGTCAGACAAAATCAGGTGAAGYCTTTCAGCTCTGGTTCTCCACAACAGCTCCTTGATTAGCTGTGTCCCTCTATATACAGCATGTGRCTATGTGAGCAGCGCTGAAATCCATCAGAAAGGAAACCAGTTCTGTCCCATCAAGTTAGCTTCCAAGTCAGGGCTGAGGGATATCTGTCTAGGCACTAATACAGATGACCTAGATAGAACAAGCCAATTTTGTATTTTGATGCATTTTAACTTTAAAAGTTTCAGGTGTAAAAACATTAAGGGGACTAATTAAAATTAAATTTAAGAGGTCCAGGGCAGGACTGGTATTCAGATCATTCAGAATCTAAGCACAAAGGATGATTTCAATTTAATAAAGGAAAAGATAATTCTCACTTTTCAGTAAGGAAGATAGAAACAAAGCACAGATTATTTATATCTTTTGCTAAAAGGGAATGAGGTAATACTTCCTTCCTCAGACAACACTAACTATTCACATTTTAGATTATTTCTCTCAGTAAAGRGAGGGAAGTAAATATCTCTGTCTTAATCTCCTTTTTTCTCTTAGAAAGAATTAAACTCTCAATTTCAATAAGGATACAGCCTTCTAATCAGAAGTCAGAAACACTACCAGCTGAAGAAACATTCATGAACACATAGTAACATCAAAAATATTTTTCCCCTAGTTGATATTAATAAAAGATAAGTAAATAGATTAGATAAATGGACAGATAGATAGATAGATATCTGTCTGTGAACAGTTAACAAAAAAAATGTATTGAACATGTTCATTAAGAATGGATTGTATATAATTCTTCCCATGGCTTAGAGATAAAAGAAAAAAAAAGTTTATTATTATAGTATAAGATTTCTATTGACTATTAATCTTTAATAATTGCTTTCTTTTGTTGCATATGATGAAAGAAAAGCTTCATTGATGGTATACCAGAATTACTAAGTCAATTTTGGAATATTTCAAAGTTTTATTACCTCAGTCTGCTTCCCAGTTAAAAAAGTAACACTTTTTTTCTCCTCTTTACCTATATATAATGAGTCTTCCTGACTCCCTGCATACAACTAATATAAAGTCTAAGTACCACTGAAGTGTTATCTCAGCTGTTAAATGAGGATTTAAATGGCACTTAGTGATTTCCAGCTCTTATATAGTCCCTCTGCACAGAGAGAAGGACAGAGCAGGGAATTTTACTCAGTAAGCTTAGAGTTCTATCCTAATTAACTATTTCAAGATTAACAGACTTCGACTGCTGGCCACTAATCATCCAGCYGAGCAGCTTACTTCTATGACATTTATTCATTTTGCTGATGTCTGTACAAATAAAATGGTTTGAACTGATAACATAAAATGTAACGCTGTATTTGCTACAGAATCTACAGCTTACACAGATCCTACACAATTATTTTTGTTATATTCCAGGGTTTTATACTGGAAATAAGAAATTACAGAAATTATGAGGGATTTGTGAGAATGATAAATATGGTGTAAGCCTACAAAGCTCACGTGTTTTAATGGTTTAGGSTTTGTTTGTTACTGGTGCAGGGAGAGGGTGGATTGGTTTATTAGCTGTAAGTCAGATCAGTTAGGACTGCACTCTGTAAAATACTGGTATTTGTAACTATGATCTGTTCAGAATATCTAAGCAAAACAAAGATCTAGAGTTATTGCTTGGATATAAACACTTGAAGAGCTTCCGAGTGTGCCTTCCACAGTGGCAGGTCATTTTGTTTCAGTATATGGATGTCTTAGTGATATCCCTGAACTGCACTTAGTGCACTCTCAAAACCACAATGAACTCAGCCCACCTGGCAGGTGGGTTACAGGGCAGAGAAGAGGAAGTCATGTCTTCTTGCTAGAGTAGGTATGCAGAAGCTTTTAATTCTTATATATGTTTAAAATCTTGCAGGACTTTCAAGAAATGTGTGTCCAAAAGGCAGCGAGAGAGGTGAGATGTAGAGCGAGGGGTGATTTAATGGTTCTTTTGTGATTATAGATATTTTTAAGTTTACTTTCTTTAGTTACAACATTTTTTTAAAAAATACCTATCTAGGTACTCTGTCAAAAGTGCTAAGAATAAAACATTTTCTTCAACACATAACATCTGAATTTAAAGTTTTAGATAAACCTTGTTATTAAAGGACCAATCAACTGTCCTATTATTATTGCCATTCTGCTTTATTGCCTCTGAATTCTGACCACCTCCTATTGCCTTTTCTCGAAGATTCATTACTATTATGCCTAAAGATTCTCTAAAAAGTTACCCACTAGACTCTTTAATTGGCCCTCCTTTTTTTTTTTAATTATAAGACTACTGTGATGCTTGATGAACAAAAAGATGTAAGTATGTAGATTGCACATCAGTCAAAAAAAATGTAAATGACATTTTTTACATGCCATGAGCAAGAAGAACCTTGAGAATCATATACCTTTGTATATGTGCATGTATTTCTCTCTTCCTCATGCTTATAAAATACAGGGAAGCCCTGTGGACTTTAAGGAGTCTGACTGAACACAGGTTTGTCCTCTAGTGTCCATTTCTCCCTGTTCTGTTTGCAAACTATTTGATGAGCAGTAGACATGTTGTACTATGAATTCTCTCCCCTCATTTCATTCTGTTTCAACCTCTCCCTGCTAGTAAACTGCAACAATAATTGAAGGGRGKTTTTATTGTTTTTTTTTWAATAAATCTTTTTCCATAAATATTTTATTTCATTATTAAGAGAACCAAACATAATAAGGCTCTTAACCTCTGTAAGGGCAGGACTACAGCTGTTGTCGTAGAGAAGTAGCTAGCCTAATGTTTTCCCTTGTCTTATTTCAACTGAAATTTTTCTATTTCTTAGTCAATGAAAAGAGTAGCTCACCTTAAAATACTCAACAGCCCAGTTGTGACAGGGGAGATGTAGTTTCAAATTCATTTCATTCAGAGCCTCCAAGTTTTAAGAGATTGCTGTAACTGTTGGCTTTCTGAATTAAAACAAGAACAACTGTTCCTTGTTAAGTCCATGACTGGCAATTACATCTAGCTGTTTATTTTTCCTTTTGTTGTGCCTTTACTGAAGATGGAAATGAAGAAACAAATCTATCTTGCTTTTCTTTCCTGATTGCTTGCTTGTTTGTTTGTCTGTTTCCTCTCTCTTTAGGCAAGTTGACTGAAAATTTTCAGATCAAGTAGCTCTTTATCACACTGAAAATTCAGTTATTTCATACATTTCTATTTATGAAAATARAAGTCCTGTAAATGTCTGTATCAGGTCTTCATTTAAATTTTAACGTAGTGGAGAATTCACTGCAACAACATAGCAAGTTTRTCTAACAGTTTTTGTACTTCTTGAGTAATGTGTGCTCAGTACCAACTCTTTTGAATTCGCTGCCAATGGAATTTGTTTCATATCCTGGAGATTCTTCTATTACTCTAATTCTATTCTCAGAAGTATACCTATGGTCTATAATTTCCTCTGTTGCCTGCGATGAGCCTTTAAAAAGAATATCAGCTTGTTTATCTCCATCACTGAAGCTGATAGGTGGAAAAGGATGTAGAATATAAGAAGAAAATTTATTTAGAGATTGTTTTCATTATTCTAAACTTAATTGTACTGCTGAAAAGAAAGAAAATCAACTGTGTTAAAATGCTCTTCTTTTACTTTAATCATTCTTACTTCATTCAAGAATTAGAGAAACTATCACTGTCCTTTAAAGGGAACCATCTTTCTTACATATTAACTTAAAGATTGTATTTTTGTAAAATATGATTTTTTTTTCCTATAGAAAAGTAAAAGAGTCATGAAGGAATATCACCAAAGTGAAGATTCCTCTTGTCTTTAATATTTTTGGTTGCATAGATTAGGGAGAATGGATACATTCTATCTTTTGTCTATTATAATTGAATGAAAAAAATGTTTTTCGCAATAAAAGAAATAAAACTATAAAACTACCTTAAAGAAAAAGGGTAAAAAATCCAATATGAGTGGAAGATGAGCTGGAGAGAAAAAGCCGGGTTAGAAAGAYTGATTGTTTATAGAGAAGGTAGGTGGAAACAAAGGCCTTTACAAGTAATGAAAGAAGACTGACAGATATAGCCTGAATCAGTGAAATATCTCCTGTTAACATTTTCCTATTTCATAAAAACAGTTGAAGATCCATTGATGAGAGACTGCAAAAGAAGACCCACTAAGTGTCCATRTTAGAATAGCATACAACATTTTAAGGAAGACCTCTTTCAGTCTCTTCTGTAACAGTAGTTTTACTTTTCTCTGAAGTACTTAGGCAGTTGCTGAGTAAGACAGAGAGACAACTGTTTGAGTTTTTCTTMTTATTATTATTACTTTAATGCATAGGTCTGCCTCACATATGAGGCAGAATTAAAAGGCTCTTTTTTGCTCTCTGGTGGCTATCCATACAATGTGGGAAAGTGTYAATACAAGACATTGTAAACATGCACCTTCCCCTACCTTCCAGGATACTGAATTAGAGCTTTAGTTGTCASGGTGCTGTCTGAGAGTTGTGACAGCTGGCTTTCAATTCTAACCTTAAAGGCTATTTAATTATTTACACGAAGAGGCAGAATAAAAAGCCTTTCTTCCAAACACTCTAAAGTTAGGATATTCTCTTAGACGCTGAGAAATGCAATCTTAAATTTTCTCATGCTGAGTTAGATAGCAAACTTGCTCCCCTTGTATCCGTCTGCTTGCTAAAAAATGAGAATTTTCRCTTTCAACGTTGTTGCCTTAGTTTGGTTTTATTCGAAGTATTCTTAGTGCAACATTTCTTGCTAACGAGAATGGAATGCATCATATTGGACAAAAAGATTGTTTGCTTTCATTCATTTTTTAATTAAAAACTATAAAATTATAAAACTTATAAAAATAGGAGATGATCCTACTCAAWGTTTTTCCTTAGCTTTATGCCATCAAATGAAAAATAAGTTACTTTTAAGTAGCGTACATAATTGAATCCCTTTCACGTATTTCCAATACGCTTTCTCTGTCACTACTTATAGAATAAATGCTAAAAGAAAGGCCAATATGTATTTTAAGCCTCCTAGCTATCTCATCATAGCAGAAAAATATGCAGTTAAAGGGGTATGACCAGTTTCTTCTTCCTTTCACCTAGCTTGGCAAGGCAAGGAGAAAAGATAGCTAGAGAATTGCACCTCCAGATACACACTGAAATAGTTGCAGTCCTTTCAATACTATAATTTGGATTGTATTTTATACTGTTTGTGATGATGTTCAACATTAATAAACCTTCAGATGTGAAATATCTGTTATTACAGTACTGTTTTATGAAGATATTGTGATCTGGTTTATTTCGTTAACTAACCATGAAGGCATTATTAGAAACTGGATTTATTATGGATGACCAAGTAGGCTCCTAAGGTCCCTATATATGATATATTCAGATCATGCTATATACCAACACATAACTATTAAGCTACACTTCCATGGGAAGATTTTTTTTTTAACTAATTAGTCTGTGCTTATTCTGTYTTAGTTCTGTCTGTGTTTGTTTAGTTTGGTAACAGATGAATCTCTTCATTCAGAATTATAATATAAGAATTATATAAAAGAATGACCTCAGCAGTGTGATTGCAAAGATGGAAAATGATTCTGTCATAAGTTCTTGCTGGTCAGTGTCTTTGCTCACTTTGATTTTTGTTTTCTAATTAGTGATCTAAAACAGTGCAAATGTTTTCTGCAGTTTTTATCATGTTTAAAAATAGCACAGGGCATGCATAAAAGGACAAAGCAGCCTCACTTTCACAGATACAGTTTAGGATGTAATCAAACAGCAGGCTCTAAAGGAACACCTGCACTGAAACCTTGCCCACCTCCTCCTCCTTATTCTTCTCTGGCAGCRGGCCTGATCTGGCCTGCCAGCTCCCCTCCACAAGCGAGGACAGCTGCAGAAGAGAAAGAATCTTCATCAAAACACTCTTTGAAGCTCTTCTGTGGACAAACATTCTTCATTTATTAACAGCTTAATGCTTTGATAAAAGCTCACTTTGTTAAGTAGCTCGGCTTTCAAGAATTGCCCACGTAGATATTTGCATGAAGTTTTATAAGGACTTTCAGACAACATGGGTTTGCCGGAAATATTGCTACAGGCATAGAAATGAAAACAGCGAACATATTCCTTGCAGGAAAAGAGAGGAAAAATCAAAGGAAACTTATGTTCAGCAGGCTTTACCATTTTCTGAATTATCATAGTCCTCTCTGTGCGAAAGTGTCATTATATATAATACTGAATAGCTTTGTAATTGATTTGGAGTAACTCAATACAAAGAAATTTATCTCAAAATATACTATTATATTATACCTATAAGAAGCCAAAAGTACAACAAAAAATCCAAACTTAATGCTATTTGAATGGTCATTTGCATATCCAAGGGTAAAAAGCAAGCAAAACAAAAATCACTGTATAGCTGTAATTCATGTGCAATTAGTTGGTTTAGCACATAATTTCTCCTAGCTGCAGCAATAGAAAACTAAAACTCAATGTAATATAAAGTCAGGAATACAAAATCTTAGATATTATAAATCTTTGATATCTGTCTTTATCGTTATTTTGAAGCACTGTGGCTGCCTTTTTATCACAGTGGAGCTGAAAGGCTGAAAAAACATAGGAATGCCACTATACAATTGCAAGAGCTAAATCTTTTGATTTATCTTATTACAAATAAATTCTTAAATTTGTAGTGGCAAAATCTATTCGTTTTCAACAATATATTTCATGATATATTACAACGGCCTATTGCAAGGAAAAATGCTTATTTTGAGAGTGGAAAGACTGTCTCACATGAATTCAGAATAACAATTTGGAACTTTTTTCGTGCTATTATATATAAATATATTTTAATTAGAGCAGCTTAAAATAACTTGGTTACTATTTAGAAATTATGAAGTATTTAGGGAATTAAAGTTCTAAAGGGATTTTAAGAGACTTTCCTTGAAATATATTCCAGTTTTTCCTTGAGGAACATTAACAAAGAAATATCCTGTTAAAAAATTGATCTTGCTCTCAAGGGCTAAAAATAAATACTTGGCTTGCATTTCTTTCCTTTTCTTCTATGCTTCTTTGTTGTAGTCTCTATATTCTTAAAATATCTTTTAAAAAACATAAACATTTTGAGTCTGGGCGTATTTTAGAACCTAACTGATTGACAACTCTTCCTTTATACTCCAAGCTGAGTAACCGACCAAAGGAAGATCAGATAACAACATACATAGCTTGCTATTGCAGAAAACTGAAAAGATCCAAGCACTGAGGAAGCATATTGAAGGCACAGTATACCAGAAGAAATGCATAAAAAATCTGTTGCAGCATTTCAGTTAACGAGTTAACAAGAAGTCAGTGATATTTCTGCTGGCATAAGAACAAAGGCTACAGGCCAAAAAGTGCTCTCCGTCTACCAAGATAAGGAATGTTATTGGATCGAGTAGCCATAGCAGCTGTTCCAGGATGATTGGCTTTGGTATCACTAGGCCAAGATCCAACACTCTGATAAGTATCTTAGAATCTTAGATTTTAGATTTTTTTTTTTAGATTCTTTTTTAATTTTTTCATACCAACGGATAGAATGATTTAAAGAGATATTTTACAAAGATCTTACAAAGGTCATAATCAAAGCTAAAAGGTTTCTATGAGCTAAGATTTTCAAGATACGAGATATTTTAAATTTGTGTTGATGAAATTAATCCTATTTAACCTTGCACACATGCTGCTGATAAGTTTGATTAAACAAATTTAATCAATCTGTTAAGGTAATTCAATAATGTTTCTTTTTGTCTATTGAGTCAAATTAGAGTAATAGATAGCAGACAATAAAATAGCAATTTTCCACTGTTCCTTTAAAAAACAAAGCRTTCAGGTTTTACGGATATGGCAAAATATGATCTTTTTAGAACAGTCATAGCCAGAGTTGATTGATTCCACWGTAGATAGTGTTAATGTTTGAGATTGTAACATAATTTTCTACATAACTGAAGAACACTCACTGAGATTACAAAAGAATTTGACATGAATGAAGATTAAATTTAAAATTAAAATAGCTAAATATTTGTGCAAAAAAAACAAGAAAAAAAAAGAACTCATTAATTTCCTGGAAAGATTTTTATCTTTTGGTTAAATAATATAAAAAATGAAGTATGTAGTTCTCACAACTCCTACTAGATAAAACTAAAGTTTATTTTTTCAGCTAAAAGATGCTCTCAGTAGGAAAATATTATCTTATGTCTTTTCACTCCTAAAAAGATGTAATATACTTAATTTATAACTTTCACTGACTCAAAATCTGAAATGTTGCTCATTCAACATTTTCACTGCTTTGGGGGCTATTATGGGTAAATGAAGAAATCAGCTGTGTCAATAATTAGCAATAATTTAGCATTCTGCTAAATGGCATGAATCCTGAGTATTACATACATCTGGGAAGAAAAATAAAAMCTCCTGGAGTTATTTGTGGAGTAAAATTCTAAATTTTGTACTTCCAGTGTGATACAATCCAACAAACAAACGTTTCAGACTAACTGCCTAAAGTTACTCCTTATTAGTCAAAATTTCTCACCAAACTGATAACTCTAATAATTTTAACAGTCTTTAAAATCATGTGGCCTTATTTTTCATTATGTTTAATTTGTATTATTAGGAGATATGCAATTCAAATTGACAATTCTGATTCCAGTTACTTTAGGAGATGAGCTAGAGATGTGCAGGTAAAAGGACCCGTTGTTAGACTGCTGGTTAAAACYGTGTTCTACACACAAGCCCACTGGTGAACATAGGGATGTTCTCTCTCCGCTCCAATACTGAACATTTAGTGTAAAAATATTGCATCTAATAATATGTTTTCAGTTTGGCAGATGATGTAGTAAATCAAATGGAAAACACAGATGAGAAAGATCTTGCAGCATCCCACGGATTTCCTCTGGCTCCTTAAAGCTTGCATGGGAGACCAGAAAGTTTTGAGCTAGTCAATTCCTTAACTCTCTTCTTTTGCCAAGTATTTCACCAAATATRACTAGATATTTTCCACTGATAGAACACAGAATAGATAGAACACAATACYAATATCATTGTATACAATAAAGTACAAAAAGACTACAAATCTACTGTATTTTACAGCTTTAGCATGTCCCTTAATGATAGAACATGATGGAGGTAAGCTTCATGCAAGTAAGCCTGAGAATTGCGACAACACAAGGAGAGGAGAGAAATCGAGAAAATATATAGAAAACATGTCAGTTCAGAGAAGGCAGGAAAGGTACCTCTCTGATCCACCTTGATCCCTCCTATTCCTTCCTTTTACTTTTCTCCTAAACACCCCAATTTAAGTTTTACACATTCCCACAATTTCCTTAAAACACCTCGTAATAACCTTTGCACAATCCCCAAATGCTCTTCTCCCTGCATCCCATAGTAAGCCCTGTCCTCTCCAGGCAGAAACCCTCATCTGTCTTCAAGACTTTCCAGGAAGAGTTGGCCAACAGGAGTTTCACGACAGGGCAAGGAGATGGTGGATCTCCTCCAATGGTCAGAAGCGCAGCTGGCTCAGGGTGCTCCACAGGAGCTCATCAGGGCACGGGGATTCCTCCATCCCTCATGGTCCCTCCGATCTTTCTAGTTTCACCTTCATTAGCCTTTAGCTACGCAACCCAAACATGTGAGAGGAGAAGTTGGTTGCAGGAGATCAGCCCAGAGAGGATGGTGGCCAACAGCAGAAAGTGTCCTTAACACTCACTTCATAAAGCGCTCTTTGTGAAAGGCACAGAAAAATATAATGATTACAATAGAGTTTATATGAAATCTAACTTCAGTGAAGAATTCTGTAGTTTGCTCATTCATGTTCTACTATACACTTTCAGAGTTAACCTTATGACTGAAACAACAAAATCAATTTATCACTGTTACATTCCTATATGCAAAGGAAGAGGGAGAGGCAGAAGAGGACTGGACCAGACAAGAAAGTCAAATCATAGTATGAAGATGTTTATTTACATGCCAGTCAAAAGGATTATTATTCATCCTGACCTTTTGAAATGCAAGAATGACCAATTTGTGACCATAAACCACAGCAGACAGAGTAAGCACATGTTCAGGGAAGAACAATGGAAGGGAACTCTTACCCTAAATGAAAGCCAAGGAAACATGAATATTTGTATTTATTTATAGTAATGCAGATAATCTTGGAAATCTCTTGGGAAATCACTATTCCACCTATCTGCATGTAAACAGATCTAAACATCTCTATTCTTAGTTTTTTCAGGCTTTTTAATTTACCACTTAGCTCATGTCACCCTAGAATTTTTTTTTTGTATGAATTTCCCCCTTCAAAATCATTGTATCTGAAAATGTTAACAGTCAGGAAATGACATAGATTCAACTTGGATCCAATTTTTAAAATGCCTGTCTAATATAATTCTTATGTAAGAAAATCTTAAATCAGTGGGGATTTGCTTGACTGTGGTGATTCTAGAACTTAATGTATGAAATTCACATTAAAAATCTGCAGTAATCTGACTGAGTGAGGAAATTGGTTTTGTATAAGTGAAGTATAAAGGTATAACAATGGAGAAAAAAAATATAAAACATCCTTTTTCTGCATCAGTATGCCTTGTAGGGTCTTAATAAATGTTTGAAGAGTCTTATATAATAATATTTTATTGCAACTGAAGAAAAAGATGACATCATTTTTCATATAGTGTTGAGAAGTGATGAATATAAAATAATAAAATACAGATTTTGATAATGTCACCACATTTGACTTATCTTGCATGAAAAGGTCAGAGTCAGAGTATTTTGTAAAATTCAGATGAAGTCCCAAAACATACAGGGCAGATAATTCACTGCTGACTTAGTTATATTAAAAGATTACTAGTTTGTAGGCATAAAACTTGTCTTTGCCTTTGACATACTGAGTGCACTATCACAAAAGGTGTTCATCTTACAAGTTTATCTTTTAATATGTCTTTTGTTGGACATATTAGGACAGGAAAATGATATCAAGATTTTCTTTTTTTTTAAGTTACACGAAGAAATTACTTAAAAAAATGTTTGTAAACAAAGAAATAGAATATTGTCAAGATTTTGTGTGTGTGTGTCTTCTAATTGAATGTTATCTTTCTGAAAAAAGTCTTAGTTAATAGATGTAAACTAAAAGGGAATAGGAAAGTAGGCTTGGTCACTTGTTTTCAAATATCTGTATTTTTGAATGTTGGATATGAAATAGCAATCAAACATTTAAATCATAATTTTATAAACCTAAGAGACAAATAGACAATATGATATTCCCCGTGAAGTATTACAGTTGAATAAAAGGAATTAACTGAAAAACTGATCTTGTGAAATATAAAAAGCCTTAGGTGGCTATAATCATTATAAGTATATGTACTTTTTAATTTGTACAAAGGCAAGCTTAGGTTTGCTTTTTATTTTATTTTAAAATAATCATTGCTTTTGTTCAATAAAAATGAACTCTTTCTACATGTCTTGAGAATCTCTTCCTAAGCTCACAAATTGCTATAATAAAGTAGAATTCTGACACAGTATTAATGCAACTTCAAGCAACAAAATCTTAAAGGAAACTGTACCTTATCTTCTTATAATTAAAAGAGTAGCAAAGAAACAATAATGTTCCGCTTACAAGAACTTTATCATTTATTTATTTATTTATTTATTGCCTTTAATGCAAGAAATTTATTTCAAGAAGCAAAAATTCCCACTGTTCTAACCTGGCTAGTATGTTTCTCTTCAAGCCATTATATAAATTTCAAAGTTCATAACATCTGAGCAAAGGTGTCTCAGGGTGGTGTTTAGAGGAGGTAGGTCTTCCCAGAAGTAGGGGCAGGATTCAGCTGCCCACACAGTATCCTCATGTTTGCACAGGATGGGTAGAWGTGATGCCAGAGCTGAGAGTTGCGATTTGAGATGCTCAGATTGCTGCTCCAGAAGATCTTGGGTCTCTTGCATGCCTCGTACCAAATCTCTTAGACCCGTAAGGAGGATATGCCATAGCTAAGGTATCCAACAGGACCAGATGCTTCATGTGTGAACTACAGAATCAAGTCTAAGGAATCTAGACAGCAACCCAGCTCATCTTAAACATCTATATTTGATCAGCTAAGTAGATTTTGTTACAGTGGCTGCACTGATTGAATTTCTACTGAAAATTACAGTTTTGGCACTTACACACATATACATATACATTGTTGACATCTATACTTAGATGTCCAAAAATGGGGCTTAATTCCACCAYCCTGAGTAATCTGTGAGTAGAAATTCAAAAGGACCAAATGACAACAAAGGTCTTAAATGTGGGATAGTTTTGAAAAATCAATATAACATTCTTTTGTAATCTGTGGGGAAGAAACAGCATGTCTGGCTATATTCAGTCTGGAATTAATTATACTCCGCAAGGCTTAACCCCAAAATTTAGAGGACTCAAACTTCAAAGGTCACAGAATCACAGAATCACAGAATGGGCAARGTTGGAAGGGACCTCTGGAGATCACCTAGTCCAAACACCCTGCTCAAGCAGGGTTGCCTGAAACAGGGTCACATTGCCCAGCACCATGTTGCTTTTGAATAGCTCCAGGGAAGGAAACTTCACAATCTCTCTGGGCAACCTGTTCCTGTACTTAGTCACCTTCACAGTAAAGAAGTTTCTCCTTCTGTTCAGACATAACTTGTCTTCCTGTGTTTGAATTTATGCCCATTGCCTCTCATCCTATTGCTGGGCACCACTGAAAAGAATCTGACCACATCCTCTTTACACCCTCCCTTCAGATCCATATTGATAAGATCCCCTCTCAGCCTTCTCTTCTCCAGGCTGAACAGACCCAGCTCTCTCAGCTTCTCTTCATACGATATATGCTCCCCTAATCATCGTAGTAGCCTTTCACTGGTCTCGCTCCAGTAGCTCCATGTCTGCCTTGTATTGGGGAGCCCAGACCTGGATACAGTACTCTAGATGCATCCTCACCAGGGCTGAGGAGAGGAAGAGAATTGTTTCCCTACATCTGCTGGCCATATTCCTCCTAATGCACCCCAGGATACCATTGACCTTCTTAGCCACAAGGGCATACTGTTGGCTCATGGTCAACTTGTCATCCACCAAGATCACTACGTCCTTCTCCTAAGAGTGAATTTCCAGCAAGTCAGCCTCCAGCCTTTACTAGTGCATGGGTTTTTTGCTCTCTAGGTGCAGGACCCTGCAGTTGCCTTTGTTGAACTTCTCTGTCCATCTCTCCAGCCTGTTGAGGTTTCTCTGAATGACAGCACAGCTCTTTGGTGTGTCGGTTACTGCTCCCAAGGTCTTAAAGAAAACACTGATGCTGTACAAAAAGTTATTAAGAATACTTGAAAACTTGGAAAACACTCTGCCTAAAAGCGTGAAGTTAATTTTAAGGATGGTACTGGAACACAAGATCTCATTTTCTCAATCAACAGTTCAGCTGATTGCTTAGTTTCTGATTTCAGTCCTATTAGCTGTTTTAAAGAATATGACGTTCCCCCCTTGTCTGCACTCAGATAGATTGGTCTAAGCCTTGAGGCATGAGATTTTCTAGCTCTTAACATGTGTTATTGTTGTAATTATCACCACTGTAGATGTTTGTGATATTTATATAAATTCTAATCCCTTTTGAAATTTCATTACATTCTTAGTCTTGTCAAATACCTCTGGGATTGAGTTTAACTATGCACTTACATGAATGAAGCATGAATTTATTTCTAGTAGTTTTGAATTGCCTACCTTGAAGTTTCTCTTATCATTGTATTGGAAGAGAAAGAAAAACAGTTTTCTCACGCATTCCCTGTTATTTTTTTTTTATTGCGTGTACTTATAACAGATCCTCCATGATTTGTCCAGCTTCTATGTCTCCTTTCTGGTGCAAACAATTTCAAAAATATTTCAGCTGGTCTATCACTACAGAGACACTGAGGAAGTGATTCCTCATCTGTCCAGCTTACTGATTAAAGCAGAGAGAAGCAGGAGGCAGCAGTGGTCCCTTCACATCCTTTAATCTCTACCTCCTACCACTCAGCCAAAGGTAGCAGTGGTCAGAAAATTTCTGATTATAGTCAGAGCCAAGCAAATAGTTCTCCTTGGGCAGTGCCTGAAACTACTGTTAATAGATCCAGTAGAAGAAGAGACAGAGAAAAAAGTTATCATTACCTCCCATTCCTCCTGCAGTAAGTACTTTGACAGGGAAGGATACCATAGGAGAAAGCTTGCCTGTTCTTCAAGGCCTGCTCATCCCTACTCTTTTCCTATCCCCACTAGACAGGAAATACCACTGGCAAAGTTGTGATGGGGTACATATACAAGTTGGCTACATGMCCCTATCTGTCCCATTCCACGTAAATGTAGGAAAATATTATCCAGCTGGAAACATTTATTTGTCATACAAATTAGTAATATGTTTAACAGTGCATTTAGTTTACACTATATTTAGTGCCATAAATTGTTCTTTAGGCTCGCTTTTTGCTATATTTCTTTCTTCTGTTATTAGAAAAAAATTGTTGAATCATTACTCACTGACTATGTAATTGCTGAGATTTGCTTAACAGAAAAAAAAAGCAATATTGGAATCAAAGTTTTTTTCTATCATAGAATATATTCAGCCAACTATGGTGGCTGTTACTAGCATACAATGCTTCAAGTCTTGATGAATTGCTGGCAATTGAATAGATGAAATGCAATTCTGCATGTCAAAACTGAATGACATAAGCACAGCTCCACTAATGGAAATATCTCCTTTTAAAGGGTCAAGCATTTAGAAAARTAAATTGATAAGGAATCTAAAAAGTCATGGCAGCAGTAAAACATGCCTAATATCAAACACTTTCAGAAAGGAGTTTAAGAATAATAGGGTTGAACCACTCATAGTGATACAAAGGTTAATGTGCCTGGAAAGGTTAATTCAGATGATAAAAAATGGAAAGGAGAGGGTTTTTTACAACATTTATCTCCTGAAGGTATAACAGAACAGACTATGTCAAAAGGCTATAGAAAAGTTTTCTTCACTCTGTTACATTAGAAAACAAAATATTTGAATTCTGTCTTCCTTATATTAATATAAATCAGAATAAACTTCACAGAGTTAATAGAATATCTCCAGGGTAAAACCAAGAACTCAATAATTATAGTCAAGATGTAAATAGTTCAAATGAAATGCCATAGTGGAGGAAAAAGATATCCAAGGAAGGAAAGAAATATGAATTGTAGAGGAGCAGTTATACATGTAAGCTGTGGAAGCTGTGTACAGTTTAAAGACATATTCCCAGTCTCTGGCCATTTCTTTCATTATTCAGGAAAGTCATGTCTTTCCTCATAGAGATATTTCTTTTCTATATGGATTTCTACTTACAGATCAGGATATTAGCGTGAAAACTGAAAATAAAACAGAAATTTAAAAATTACTTCTGCGGGATGATATGCACACTATCAAACTCCTGAAGCTCTGGATTATCAGTGTGTCATGGGAGATATGAGTTGGGTGACCACAAGAACAGAACCGCATCATTCGGCGATGCATAATCTAAATTTTATTTCTTTAGCAGAATGAGTATAGCAAGTGAATAGTGATCTCTGCTCATAGATTGTTGCTGTTCTAACACACACATACACACACGCACACACATACACAKGCAGAGTGAAGGTTCCTGCCCCTCCGGCACCACACGGACCAAGGGAACAGGGAGCTCCTCCGGCTGCTCCAGGCATCGGACCCTGGCTGKCAGCCCAGCCCCTTTGTGCAAGGACTCCGCTGCAGGCTCAGCCTGCTGCACTAACCCAACACCCATGAATGTGTTCCCGCCCCACACCAAGAGGCTACTGCTTCGGTTATTTATTGCTTTGTATACGTATTAGATTACCAGCGCAAGCCTCCAATGGCTTCACTAATCATGCAGTCCCAAGCCAATCTCTTTGACTTTCTCCATATCTAAGATGAGACGAATGCATATTTGTCACCGGGCTTTCTGTCTTTCTCCTAATATATGCTGCAAAAGTATGATAGCAAAAGTCACATGACATAGTTTGTCTTGTACTTCTTTCTTTTCCAAATCGAGCAGATTAATCTAGTCAGTCAAGGATGGGCAGGTGTAGTCAAGGTCTCATTCATCTGGGCAGTGCTTTCAGGTAAGCTTCAATGATAGAGCAGCATTGTGAACCAACCTTGCATCTGTAGATGAACATGTGCTTGAAATCTAGTGGAAACAAATGTATATAACTTCATGTATTTTGCTGTAGTTTTTTATACGTACAATCTTTCCATTATTATTCATAATACTTTCTTTTTCTACCCTTTCAAAAATATTTGCAGTCTAAATGTTCTATTCTACTCATTTGTTATCTGTTAAAAATTTTATAGAAAAGAAGATTTTTTTATCCAGAGTTACTTAATTCTTATGCAATACTTAGGGAGGAGAGATGCARCAATGTTTAAGATGGATACACTTCCTTTAAAATTAAACTTCTGTATAGTCTTTTTCTTGTTTGCTTTAAATAAATCACTTACACTATTCCCACAGAAACCTATTCTTACAAATAATGCAATCACATTTTATTCATAATTTACAATATCCACTGATCATTCAGTATACATAGTGCAAATTGGCTACTTTCTCCTACTATTTTATATGCATTTAAAATCCTACAGTGCAGGTCAATTTGCAAATCACAGATATAAGAATAATGATGTCGTATGCTAAATGTGAATTTCAAAAGTTCATCAGCCTTTTGTGAATTGTGCTAACACTAAGAAGTCTTATAGAAAGTCCTATAGAAGTTCATTCACTAAAATTATTTTTGGAACATTCTACTACAGCAATTATACAATAGGATTCATCCTTCTACTAGATATATATATTTTTTTATTTTAATTAATTCTTAACCTAAAAAATATTCAGCAAGCAAAAGCTATAACAAGAAAACAGTTGTTAAATTTGGTATTCAGGCTAACAAAACGGAACCAGACCAAACAGTCTTGGAAATTTAAGGAATGAAAAGATGTATTAGGCAGATCATATACAAAGTCAGTTAAATTGAAAAGGAGTGAAGATATAACATCAATTTCATAATAATTGTACCTGTGCAAAATATTGAATTTTATATTGTGCATATATATATATATTATTTATACTAATTCAGTTACTAGTCTCAAAAAAATTGAA
This sequence comes from Rhea americana, assembly GCF_003343005.1. Classification (NCBI taxonomy): domain Eukaryota; kingdom Metazoa; phylum Chordata; class Aves; order Rheiformes; family Rheidae; genus Rhea; species Rhea americana. The sequence continues at coordinate 4,229,721 of NW_028186867.1, read as the reverse complement.
TAATAAAGGGAGAAACACATTTAAATACTGAAATGAACTATAAATAAAAATTAATAATTAAAATTAAAATATTTAGCAAAAAAATTCCCACACTCTATCTTCTGCCTTTTCTGTACTGTGTCATACTGAGCAGAAGAAAAATATAAGCAAAAAACGCTTTAGTTGCTCTGTACTATAATTATGTTATGGTTTTCCTATACTTAAAATGAGTAAGTACTCCAGAGTATGGGCAGAAATATAGATGAGGCTACGTAAAAGAAGGATGGGAAAAAACTGTCAAGAATATGATTTGTTGTCTCTAAGCAAATCTTAATAATTTAAACTAGACATCAAAGACTCAGTTGATACAGAGGTATCAGCAAGTGCCCTAGGAAAACTAGAATAAAATATGCAATTAGGTAAGTTGCTGTAATAAGAACTGAAAGCTGAAGTCACAGAAAGACTGTATCTCAGAAACAAATGACAGATAAGCCCATGCAAACAATGTGCTTTATCTCATTTGTTTTGCTGATCTCACTCATATCAAAGTATTTCAAGTTCTTACTCCCAAGTCATGACTGTCTGATTAAATGAAACGAAGTCGGGTGCTCAGATAGGAATTCTTTTAATTCAAAGAAYAGTGAAATGATCTATCTGATAAGGTTAATTCTTGAGAGATCAAAAAGATATTAAAACCATGGGAGATGGGAGAATCTGTCATGGAACAGAATTCTAAAGAATGTCAACCCTCCTGGCGCTCTGAAACTTTTATAAACCTGGATGTTATCGTCACTTCTTTTTTGGTACAATTATTGTCATCTTATTACAACAGGTTTTCCTTCAAAGGTATACTAATCATTAGAGGGAACAGAAAGAAAACCTGGTGTCTTCTCTACTATTACAAAGACAAATAAGGGAGAAATAACACAGACATTGCTGAATCATAAAATTTCATTTTATTCAGGATTATTTTACTGATGCTGTTAAGAAGGTATTATTCAGAAAAGTTCATAGGAAGCCACATGAAAGAGAATAAAAATATATGTTTTTGTACCAAGGCTTGTAAAAGTGTCAGGACCTAACTTCTTCCAGTGAAATATTGCAGAAATATTTATTAGTAAAGTAGTTGAAAAATTTGTTCATCAAATTAGAGGCACTAACTGCTTTAAATATTTCTTACTTAGGCTGATGGAGATCTTTTCAGAATATGTTTTCTATAAGCTTCTAGGTTTTCCATGTAGAGGAATTAAACTAAATATATGATGCATGAGAATGTTGTCCTTTCTTTTTCTCTTCATCAAGCTTTGAAGCAGTAAAGTTGGTGACATGGATATTCASATTCCTGTTATAGTTAAACTTGTTTTGTTTGACCTCATTATGAATCCATGAGTTGTTTTTATTTAGTTTGTTCATCAGTTTTCAGAGATAGTAATAATTAATAATCTATCTAGACCCCTACTTCAGCAAAGTATTTCTCTCCATAGCATAGGATTCATTTCATTCACTTCATCTTGTTCGAAAGTTAAGTAACTATTATCACCTGGGCTCTCTCTTTAGTTCGTGGAAAGAGTGATTCATCCAGTTTGTCTTAGACATTACTTTTAGAAGGGATGAGGGGTCCCCTGGATGTGCCTGTCTTTCCCCACGGAGTACAGAGAAAGCCTAGATGACCATTTAGACTAAAACCACAATTTAAAAGATTGGATCTAAATGGCTACACTGCGGGGAGGGGAAAAGGGATGATAAACTCCACTAGCTGAAGTATCACATGTTGTTGTTTTGGTTCAAAATCTATATGCATATTTATATACCTTTGCCCCATAACATTTTAAATTTATAATGTTAGTGAGTATCCCCAGTAAGACATACAACGGAGTTCTCTGTTTTCTCAGCATCTGAACAGTGCTGCCATCCTCAGACTCTGCAGTAACAGCCTGTGATTCCAAATAGGCACAAGTGAATGAAGAATTCATACCATCCTTAGTGTTCTCGTTCAGCCTCTCCTAATTAGGGGGAGATTTGTYTGTTTGCTTTTACTTAGCAGCAGTACTGCTAAGTACAGTGACTTCATCAAATATATCCTTGATACAATGAGGATAAAATGTCAAAAGATATTTTTTCATCATTAAGCTGATACAGAGCATTACTATCAATCTTCATCTGTTTAAATATTCTACTTCACCAAGAGTTAGATAACAAGTGTAACAAGGCACAGTAGTATGACATTACAGAGGATATCCCAATATTTCTCAGAAAAACAGATGAGCATGAACCTAAAGATCCAAAAAATATTTTCAAGTGTCACACATTTTGATGTGATTTAACTGTGGTTGCTTTGGTTACTTCACAGAGAAACGAGTATTCATAAAAATAGATATATATAGCTGATAAATCTTATGTATCTTGCCAGCAAATAAAATATGTCCATTTTGAAATATGTCAGATACAACAACCTGCAATAAAAAAGATCATATCCATGTGCATTTATAATATATATGTGAATATTTCTAGACATGCACACACTTGTAAAATATATAATTGTACTCAGCATGAGATTTCATATGAGTAAATACTGTTATAGTAATCACATCTTAATTTAGCTGAAATACATCTAAGAATCTTAATGCTATTTCTTAGAGAATGCCTTTGCAAAATAGAGATTGCCAACTATCTACACAGAATAAGATGGGACATACCAGTTAGATCAACAGGGATCAGAAGTCAATACATGAGAAGTTCTGTAAGTATCTATTGATAAATAAATGAACACAACATTTTAAAATGTCTACATTATCTCTTTACTAATTCCAACTCTGCAGATCATTTTAGATATCTTTTCTAATCCCAGCCCCCTCCTGGTCATGCTGTATTGTAGAATTGCTGTGATTAAAAAATTCACAGCAGATCTTGACATCGAGTTCAGGAGAATGCGTATTATGAAACAGTAAGTTATAAGGAGAACATCCAAAGGCCTCTAGGCATGTTTTATCTGAGCAAATCTTTAAATCATTGTTGAAGAGCACTGATCTACATGAGCACTTTTTCTTCACTATATTTAATCAGTGTATACCTAGCACATAATAGAAATCTAACAGCATTTATCTCTGTTTTAAACACATAAAGGCTCCAAGGTAAAAGACTGTGGAACTCTGCTTTTTGTATCAGACCAGTGGTACCTTACAGCAGACTTTCTTACAGGTTTTTCACTGTTGGAAATTTTTCTCTAATCCTAAAATGTTCAAATACTAAATGGTACATTTAGCTACTTTACCACACACAAACCTGAATCTGTTCCACTCTCACGGCAGCATTGCAAGGAGAGGACTCATTTCTTTATCTCTGACAATTCTAAAGTACTTGTACATATGACGATTTTTTCCTCTTATGACTTCCTTATTTTATGTAGAATATTCTATGCATTTTATTCCTCATTTCTAAAGTGAACCCTCRCTTGACATTCATGTCCTGAATGGAGAAATGACAGCTGAAGGGACTTCTAAATTGCCTTTGATGTCAAATTCTATTTTTAAAAGTCTTCCTTAGAGTCTAAGAAATCCCAAAGTTACTTAAGCACGAGAGAAGGTCTTYCAGGACTGTAAAGTAGATATTCAGTCTACTCACCAGCTAATAGTGAAACACTTCTGACAGAGAAGTGGGAGACCTGGGTAAAATTCTTCTTTAAATGATTAAGAACAAAAGCTTGAACCTCTGTTTCCTAGATCAAAGGGAAACGTTTTTACCACAGACCAAGTAAATATTCAGGAGTGAATTTATATGGCTTAATATTTTCTACTGAAGATGCACTAGCTTCTATTGCGTACTCAGGTGCTCATTTGTCCAGAAGAAGAAATGGTGAGAGACTGATTCTCTGTAGTGGTCAGTGGGGATTATAGCCCAATAAACATGCTCCCCAATAAAATATTTAAGTATTGTATAAAATACGGAAAATTTACCTGACTTTGATGAAATAAGATAAGCTAACAGCAGTACAAGATGCTATGCATTGAGAATCAGGGATATCTGTAAAGACCRGTGGAACTTTGAGTGTTGATGTGTATGAACAGAAAAAATAAAAAGGGGATTAAATCACACGTGGGCCAGACTCTTTTCAGTGGTACCCAGTGCTAGGAGAAGAGGCAACGGGCACAAACTGAAACACAGGAAGTTTCAGCTCAACATGAGGAAAAACTTAACTGTGAAGGTGCCCGAGTACTGGAACAGGTTGCCCAGAGAGGTTGAGGAGTTTCCTTCTCTGGAGATATTATAAATCTATCTGGACATGGTCCTGGGCAATGTGACCCTGGTTCTAGGTGATCCTGCTTGAGCAGGGATGTTGGACTCTGGATCTCTGGAGGTGACTTTAACCTCAGGCATTCTGCAATTCTGCATTAGTAATGACTGAAGACAGCTTAGCACATTGCATAGCACCTAACCTTCAATAAGCACATTACCAGCACATTTTAGGTAACTCTGTTCAAGGCCATTAATGATTTTCCAACCTATTACTGTCCTAATCTCCAAAGACTTTGTCAGAGACAAGTGCTTTTAAAAGAGGAGAAAATGACATACATATTAACAGAAAAAAAAAAGTTGAAGCAATTCTTCACATAGCTGAAGTTAAAAAAAGAACTTGACAGAAAGCAGCTTTTTACTACCTTTCAAAATGTTAGTGTTTGGGGGAGAAAAAGAAGAATACGAAATTCTCAGATGTATCCCCCCMAAAATTGTCCTTTGATCAGTGCCCCCATTTTTCTTCTGACATATAGAAGTAAATTTCTATTGAGATAATTCTTACTGTCAGTGAAATGTAAGAACACGGAAAAGCAAAACTGTAAAGTTTTTTTTTTTATCTCTCAAAGCAACAAAAGTAAATCTGCCAGTTTTAACTTGATATAAAGATTGTTTTTCCTACAGCAGTATCATGAGGCTTTTCTATATGAATATTACATTTGCTTAAGTACAGAGTTATTTATTTATATTTTATTATATGCCAGTGCTATATATAAGCTTTCATATGTTTGAAATTCCAGCACTACCTTAGATTTGAAGTTAGCTTTATTGTTCACTAATCTATAATAAAAAACTTACGATATTCAGCTGTAATACAGCTGGTAGTCTTCATTGTACTAGTATTACATGACATAAAGTCTCCTTCTTACTGGATTTGGTGAACTAATGAAAAAGAATCAAAAATAAACAAATTTCTTAGTGGAAAAAAAAAGATAAAATCCATAGACATTCTTCCTTAATTAGCAATATAAGGAGAAGAACTTTTTAGAGTGGCTGTACAGATACTTTCTTAAACAGGCTTTCTATTATCCATTGGGATCCACACTGTATGGGGGCCATCCAAGGACTGCTTCTACAGCTGCTTTATAATGAGGACATATCCAAAATAGCAATGATATCTGACCATTGTGTGTTTTGTCTGAAAGTACTTTGTAGATTCTGTTTAATTATTTCACACAATACTACTGGGTTCTTAAATGATGAAAGAAGTGTAGATGTCAAGTATGTGCTTCATCTGACCAAAGGCATGGAGTCACATTTGAGTTGGTCATCTGAATGAGAAGTGAGAAATTGGCTCTTCTAAGATGTCAATCTCATCTTGAAGTAAATATCTAAGAGATTAAGGTGGTCATGCCAAAAGGACCATTTAAAAGCACTGTTTGCCTCCTGACTTAATAGAGTTATTGTATAGGTTTCTAGGTGAATAGGAAAGGTCAGATGAGATGAAACTGACCTGGTAGGTTAGAGATGTACTCTTGAGAAAGCCTATTGAACTMTGCTCAGCAATGCATCTGATACCTTAAACTTCTCTTAGCAGCTGAAATTTCTAGACTTGGAAAATGCAGAATTATAACAGTTTTAACAGATCTAAGGGACTTGGATTAGTCCTGCCTGCTTCCTCAGAAGACTGAATTCAATAGTCATCTAAGATACACAAAGCTAACCAAGGCACTTATAGTTGTAACGTCCTTGGAAAGCTCAGCTGGTAAAATAGCCTTAACTCCACCATTAATATATGTAAGTCTTAAGGTTAGAGCATTTATCCAAGATTTATGAATCCATGTCCTTCGCTGTCAGAAGAGATTTAACTCCATGTATTAAATTTCATGTATTAGGCTATAGGTTACTCTGAAATGGGAAGGTCTTGTTACCTCCCATATTGTACTACTATGGACTAGGCAATGATAAATTCATGGGACTGCCAATATGGAAAACGGATAGAAAGTTAATACGACTATCTCAAGATGTGTGTCTAGATCTCCAATACAGGGAAGCATGTTCTAGTTCATGCTTGCTGGTTTGCATTGATATTTTAACCAGTGAACATCTCCTCCTGATGCTGCCAGCAAGTGTAGCAGCTAGTTACACTATGATTGTGTAAATATTTCTGTAGGAGTTATAATGTGCTTGAGTACTAATTCTCTTCTACTTGAGTTACAAATTGTAAAGATCAGGAACACTTTTAGCCTTGGAAGAGTCTCATCAGTTGCAGATGGTTCTCTTGTACCTTGTAGCATATTAGGTAGCCACAGTGTGGTGCAGCTAGGAGAGCTAAGCGCTTGTTTTCTACACTGCCCATTAAAAGACATCTGTGCAGTCAGCACATAGATAGAAATAAGAATTTTCCTATTATCAGTGAAAGCTGACTATCACAAAATATTTGCATTCTACTAGGATGATGGAAGGACAGATCAAAGGAATATGAAAAGTAATATGAAATATGAAAAATAATATGAAACAAAGTAACTTAATTTCAGATGTCTTTATAGTTTGTAGTGAAAAAAGCATCTAACTCTTTCTTAGGTTTTGTTAAGCTTAATTCTTTTGGGGGGAATAGAGAGGAATTTTCTTGTAATAATCAACACTAGGATAAATTTTAAATTTTTAGCTGGAAGAAAGTCCAAGAATTATTATTTCAAATTTGGTAAAAGAATTAGGATCAAGAAGATAAAACGGAATATTTTTCAAGTTCATACATTTGCAGCTGGAAAGGTCTGAAGTGTTCCTCCAAGTTGTACATGAACTTTTCCTGTTTACTAATGTGCAATGGATAAAGACTTCCATTGTTATTTAAATGAGTTTCAGTACATATTTTATCTCAATTGTCCATGATATATCCTTTCAGTTCTTGAATTTCTAGCTTTTGCAAACATGTTTCTTTTAATAACTAACTGAACAGGATATGTAACCACCTAAATAATATCATTTTCACTCTGTGCACTTAGCTGTTTCACATTATGATTCAGATGACATCAGCCAGCTTAAGTGAAGATCTGATGTATAGTTCAACAGGTCATTAGACTAGACAGTTGTATTTTTCTATGAACTAGAGGAAAAATAATTATACTCTAAGAAATAATTACATAAACCTCAGCTGGAAGAAAAGAATATATGGGTAGTCATTGCTGTATTTTAGAAAAGAGGCAATTTTTTAACCCAGGGTTTCTATTCATAAATATTCATGCATATATGCATTCTTGGGTCTGTCTGTAGGAATATAAAAGAAGTTTATAAAAAATGAGTCATCAGTTGTATTTTAAAATACAGCCAAAATGCAAACCATGGGCTAAATACACATATGCATGCACACACACATGAATATATCAGTATAGATAGAAGCACTTAAATATATACGTGGATTTATATCTTATATATGTATACATTTGATATATTTACATTATATTTCCATGTACACTTGCAAAAACATAAGTGAGCTCCTTAGAAATTAATTTTTGTATTTGAGTAGCGCTGTTGTCCTAGGATGCCCTTGAAAATAGATCAAGGGGCTTACAAGTAAGATATGAAATATGAGATAAAAGGATATTCAAAAGAAAATCCAAACCTTTTCAGAAAAGAATGTTCCAAGCATTTGCAAAGAAATCTGATTCTGAATAAAATATGGATGAAATGTATCAGTTTGGATCTCTCAAAATAACATAAATAGCTCAGGAAGGGATGAAAAGCATAACCTTTATTCTGACAAGATAAGGATCGGATTGGAAAATTCAGCCTGATTGCTACTTGTGATGCTAGTATCTCAAGACTTGTTTGCTTTGTCTCACCAAAATGCTCAGAGAGATAGGAGGGAGGGTGAATAAATGCTTTGGAAATAGTTGTTTCACATCTGTGCCTATATAGTCCAAGGCATGAAATTTAACAACATAACCCATGAAAGTACTGTTAGTTCAGATAATTGGAAGATATTTTCCAAGTTTAACAGCAAATAAGTAGGCCTAATAGGTAAGGACAGAATTTTATCTCATGTACACACCCTGAAAGAAATGAAGCTCTCTTCAGCCTATGCTTACTAAAGAGGACAACTCTGAGGAGAGAAAAACAGAAAGAGAAACGCTGTATACTCTTTCATTTCGTAGCACTTCTGTGGTCTCAGAGGCAGCTCCAAATGAGCTTGACAAAGAGAAACCACAGACAGCTGGATGTGATATTACCAAGGGATAAAAGAAGAAAGCATAAAAGACAGCTGCAGGAATGAAGCAAGACCTTTCTGAAAGTGTGCTGTTCACTGTCGTCTTTTGTGGTCAGGTAAATAATTTAAGTCCAAAAGTTTCATATTTTATCTTTGACTCAGTAGTCCAGCACTGTTGTTCATCTAAAATAGAAAAAGATTTACTGTTTTATACTTATAGAAATTTCCATAACCTTTCGCTTATTCACAAGGAGAAAACAATATAAAACAAACCAAAAAATGTCATATCAGAAAGCTACCCCTATGACGAGTACTCATGCTTCATGTTGAAAGCTAATTTCTCTCATGTTGTGGAGGAGACTTTGGTGAGAAATAGCTGTTCTATGACTCTCAGATTTCAACATGCAGAATTACTTGCCATAAATATTTAAAAAATAACAACACTAGAAAGGTAATCTCCCCTCACTACATAGATAACAAAGGTTTAAATACTTAATAAAAGGATTTGGAATAAGTAAGAGGAAAGGAGAATAAAAGGCAAAAATGAAATGTGAAGAAACGTGATGACATGTGATGACATATGAGGAAAAGTGAAAATGAAAGGTGAATGTAAGGTAAAAATGAAAAGAGTATGAGAAAACCTGTTCTCTGTCTTAAGCAGCTATCTTAAAAGATAYAAAAAATAGGTTTAAGGGAGATAAATATAGCATTGGATGCAGTATGATAGATATYTTATTAATAATTCTTGACAAACTTTCTTCAAATATGAGAATTTGCATTATTAATTTTATAGTAAAAAATTAACAAGTATGTTGTGGTAATTCCCAAATCTAGAATTACCAAATCAGAAAAGACTCAGAATTAAAGTTCATTTCAAGTTCAGCTGTGTTCAAAGTGAGCAGGGTCACTTTTCTCAGTTAATTTTCTGAGACAATATTAGCTCCCTGGTGTAGTAATATGGTGTAAAAGATAATTTTAAAAAATCGTAAACACTAACATTAAAGTGTTGTTTGCTTTTAAAAGAATGCATGAAATTATTTTTTTCACTTTTTCTGATATGCTAAAATTTTATGGCAAAATTCTTGTTAGTGACTGCAGAGAGCTAGTGTGTAATTCTTCAAACGAGATATTCTTGTCTTGGATGTGCTTCCCTTCTCACCGGACACGCATTCCACGAATAGAGTGATTTTGCCTATGTGGTTCTCCATGAATCCTTTGGAATGGTCACTGAGAACTACAGGCTAATGGAAGCTCTAGTCTACTTGATGTCCTTACTAGTTGTGGTAGAGTAAACCGTTGCTCCCTTTTCCACTCGGATACTTTCCTAAACCATTCCCTAAACTGTCTCAACAGCAGGTAGAAGGCACCAATCTGCAGCACATATAACCAAATGGAATTATCTAATATAAATGGAATTTTCTGAAAGCAATTTTAATTCAGTTTTCTATCCCTCCGTACTTCAAAGAAATACACAGGAATCTCATCTAATTAGAGAATCTGACCCTGACTGTTTAGCATTGCGTTGATTCATGTATATTCTTACACAGTATAATCTTCCCCTAATGAGAAATCCCACAAAATAGTGTCAGGTTATAATGGGATTCATTTTTCTGATGTTAGACCTTGAATCAGCTTTCCAATATTTTTAATGTATTTTATCATTCTCCTGCTGAGAAGGCATATCTTCTTCATATCTACTTACTTCAGACCTGAGCTTCAAAAGCTGATAATTTAGCAGCATTTCTGTCATCTTCTGTATGAATTATAAGGAGACAAGCCTAACCTTCAATAGATTTCAGGGCTCAGAGGAAGATTTCTGTAAAATAGTTAGGGGTAGAAACAACTCAGGTATCTAAAAGAGAGAGCAATGTAGCAAATGGTGATAAATGGCAAGTTTGAAATAGAATGATAGCAAGAACAGTATTAAAAATATCAAATCTCCCTTTCATTCTACATATTATTCATCTATCTCCAAAACTACACAAATCACATTTTCATAAGACTTTTTTTTAAATCTATATTCTTCTCCTTCTTAGCTCTTTCTGGTTTAATTATTTTAATTCCATCCACTACAGCTGTCTAGGTCTTATTTTCTATAAGAAATTGCATTAAAACAAACTTATAAAATCAAAAGTTGCACATATGCCTCTGTCAAATACATATTCCTTTAAAGAAAAGGATCATTTATCCCAAAAAATTGCAATACTGAGCAAATATTTCTGTAAAAATGTTTTTTTTTCTTTTTAAGATAAGAACAGGAGAAAAATAAATCCTGAATTTCAAGTAATTTTTCATATCATTATGTATCTTATAATATACATTGTATTATAATAAATACACAAAGTGCTAAAGACTTCTGCATTTATATTGTCTGAAAGTAAAAGATTCTACTCATAGCAGATTGGTCATGGCCCTATTTAATAATAGTAAATAATATTTATGAAGAATGTGTCTTTGTTCAGACATTCATTAGTTCCGTTGCAAAGCAGACTTGCTTCCTTTATGAATGTAACTAGATTATTTAACAAGCAAACAAAATCTCACACATAATAATGTTATCTTCTTGAGCAAATAGCTGTAAATTCCTTAACTGGGTGCATGGTGGCATCGTACAGTGCCAGAAGCTCATTACATTCCTATTGCCATTGTGGCAGGAAGCACAGAGTTTGTTAACATCAAGTGCCGAAAGCACATCTAGTAGGAAGAAGTGGTTCTGCTTGAGAGGCATGAAAAGCAGTTTTGTGAAATGAAAGAACAAAAGCTGGACCAGAATTCCCACCAGGATCCATGGGAATTCAGTGCTCTCAAGGCAGCAGAATGCTTGGTACAAAATCACCCAGAAGTATTTGGCCAGGGTCAACTCAGAAATCCAGCGGCAAGTATGACATATTGCTGGGTTGTGCCCTCTGGAGAGGGCATGTGAAAAATATTTAAAGAAAACACACTTCAAAATAAAAACAGAGAGTCTCGGAAGAATGCTTCAATGGACTACTTATATGCTTTAATGCATGCCGAAGCCTGTTGCTGAACAATGACCTTTCCAAATGTATCTGTAAGCAGAAGCTGGATATAGCTGAATTTAAGAATAAGAAACAACTTGGCAATATTGTAATATTGGCTAACCATTTAGGAGAAAATAACTAATTCAAATTCCTATATTCCAAGGCAAACAAAATCGTACCTCTAACATGTTCTTGTGTTTAGGCTCCATATGACTATACAAATTTTCACCTATTTTTTCCATTAAATTTTGTGTTTTGAGAAATTGCCATTATGTTATGACATTGAAWGCAATAAATTTGCATTCTGAAATACAGGAAAAAGATTTTCATTTATATTACTAGATTTTTGCAGCAAGTTGGATATCTTTGCTAAACTCTAATTTTTTTTTTCCCAAGTAAATTAGATCATATCTTAAATTTTCTATTTCTTCTTAGTCCTAAAAGCTTTCTCAGTGATGTTACGATACAGACAGGAATCCCACAGTCCAGACTGATAAGGCAATGCACTTATCTATAGAAATGAATTGGTCGTCTCCTACAGGAAGCTTTGAACATCTCAGACAATGTGTGTCAAGAAGAATGCAGAATCTTGAAGGGGAAAGAACAAAACAAAACCTGAATATTTTTATCTATTCTCATGACCTTAAAACATAAGAAGTAGACAAACCTTATTTATTTATTTATTTATTTTAATAAGGAGAAGATCATCTGGGGGTTTTGGTTTGTTTGTTTGTTTTCTCCCAGGRAAAGGAGAAAAGAAAGAAACTGGATTACCTTCCTTGGAGGAAATCTTAACTCACAGAATCAAGCAAGGAGATAGGCCTTGGTTTATGCCTTGCAATTAAGACTAATATGGAACTTCAGCAGCGATAGTACTTGAATTGGCTTTCTGCATTTGTAGGAATTTTCCCCCTCTTAAGTTGAGTTGAAAGTTGAATCACCCCCCCTCCAAGCAYGAATCCTAAAGCAGAGGACAAGATAATTTGTTTCAGACAGCCTTGAGATTTATGCATCTTTTGTTGTTGACTTATATTATACAGCTTATGCTGTCCCTCTAAAAGATACTGAGTGATTCATAAATTTCCTTCAGGGAAATTTTGTCCTCATCTTCTTCAAAGACACATCTATCTGTGTAGCATGGTAAATGGCTTTGGTAGAATGAGTTGTTGAATTTTATCCTTTGACATTCCCTGGTAAAAATGACMAATTCTGTTTACCTATTCACTTTCAGGAAAGATGGCAGATTATAGTAATTCATTTCTCATAAAACAAGTACACAAAACTGCTTTAGCTTAAATTGATTAAAAGGCACAACAAAACCAAACAAGAAACAACCAGCTCTTAGAGCTGAGGTTTCCTAGCATAATTTAGGATTAATTTTTGCCTAGTTCCAAATGGTGACAAACTCACATTTTCTGATTCTTTCTTTCTTTCTTTCTTTCTTTTTTCTTGTATTCCACAAAATAGCATTCTAATTTCTTGCTGCAGCCAGTAAATTGGAAATTTCCAGTAAAAATATTTGAGCTTAGGGAATAATAATTAAAGATCTATCTGTTCTGGCAATCAGTGCCTAGGGTTGTTTTCATGTGGAGCTTTCTTTTGACAGAATGGCTCTAATTAGTTCTCTTCAATATATATGAGAATTGTTTATGAAGATGCTTGGGGAAAATCGACTTATTCAGGCTTCCTTTGGGAGCAAATATTCTACACAGACTTCTTAGTTTATTTTAAAAATGAAATTAATGGTGAAATCACAGTCTCTAAAGGCCTTTAAAGCAAAAATAAAGATAATATAAACTATCATAGTGATTAAAACTTAAGATGAATGGGACAGTCTAGCAAAACTTAGTGTTTTGCTAGATTCTTCTTCCCCTTCATGAAGAAGCTCTGTCTGTAGGAGACAGAGATATAAAATCATCACTCTATAGCTTCTTCTTGCCTATCCAACTCCCTTTCTGGAGCAAAGAAGGAGTCAGAGTTTGGYGAACAGCAAATTCTTTATTAGGAGAAACAAACATTACTACAAAGTAAAGAAATTAATGACAATCTGGTTTCTTTTAAAATGAAAGGATGCAACTTTAAAACAGCTTTTACTAGTGACCATTTTGGTTTCATCCTGGGATAAGGCAATCCAACTTAGAGCACCAAACTAATCTGACAGCAAGAAGGATACCTATTCCAGGCAGAAATATGCAGATTTGGGGCCTCCTGGCCTATTATATTCTGAAAGAAGTCCTACAACAAAGAGTTGAATTATAACAGTGTGTTTTAAATTGGAATAGGCAAACTGGCCTGGCTGGATTCCTAGTCTGGTCAAAGATGACTAAAATGCTTAACTGGAAGGAGAAAGGTCTTCTCACTATGCAATTAGCCTTGAGGAACTACTCTAACAACTATAAGCGTCTTTCCTAAACCTACACTCTCTGGTCTTTTTTTTAGTATATTCTAGAAGCAGCTTATTGTCCTTGATAGGACACAATATAGCTTCACAGGAACAATTTGAGAACTAAATTTAGTCTTCAAAATGTCCTGATGAAATCTTCTTGTCACAGAAAGTGATGTAAGATCTCTGTGGGAAAGATGAAATCTCTCCTCCCATGTAAGACTAACTAAATATTTGATACACTTTCTTGAAGGTATCCTAACCTCTCACACAAACCATAATTACTCATTAATAAACACACTAGATCTGTTACCTCTTATGTAGACAAAAAACACATAGCTCATTGCCCAGTTCTAAAAAATAGACAATTTTTGTCATAGGAAGGTAAATTATGGGAGCGGAAATTAAGCAGGCCCTATTTCAAGGGAAAAAACCTTACTTAAGATAAAGGAAATGCCTACTTGAAAGTGTTAAGCTCTGTGCCATACATTATTTACCCTGAATTTTCTATGTGATGTGCATATGCAATAACATAAAGTAATGGAGTATAAATGATAGTAGCACTTGAATTGAAGAAGCATCTACTTCAATTCCTGTAACTCAGAACTCCATAGTTTAAGTATATAAATGCGCAGCCCTTCACTTCTGAAACTGCACAAATCACACATTCAGACTGCATGTCTAAAAAGTAAGTATATCTAGTAAATGAAAGTAAACATAAGTACTTATTGGCCAAAAGTATTAGATATTCAAACAAATATTTCCGTATATGAGGAACATGAGCTTTCAAAAAAATTTGGAAAATGAATATGCAATTTTGATAATTTTCTGCTCTGTGCTCTTTCTCAGTTGCAACCTACTGAAAAATGTTATCAACTCAGATGCAGCATGTCTATTGATGCATATATATGTGTGTGTGTATATATATATGTGTATATATATATATATATATATTTTTTTTTTTTTTGCAGAGGGTGACCTGCAAAACTGAAATATACTTAATGGACATTTTAAATGTAGACCCTGTCCCTTGACTATGTGGATGAGACGTTGAAAATAATTATGAATTTTCAAAAAGATATAGGAAAAGAAAGAAAGTAGAAAACATCTGTAACCTACCATGTATTCCTCAGTTGCTAAATTTGACTCTTACAAAAGTAAATACAAACAAATCAAAGACAGCACTGTTTTCCATGATTTAAAAAGTGGAATTCRGTTCATAACCAAAAATGGAAACATAAAACATGAAAATACAAAGAAAGCAGAATTATTTTGTTAAAACACAATATTTTTAACATTTGCCACGTGTTAGTTTTTAACATTTTCACCTGTAATATCCATCAGGAATTTAGTATGAAAAAAACTAAAGTGTGAATTATTCCAATATATCTGGATGCCCAAGTTTTAGTGCACAGTAACCATGAAGCAGCTTATCTATTTACTCAGAAACTTGGTGGAAGTAGGCAGTATATAATCAATTTATATCCTATTGTCTAACTCTCCAGCTTTAAGAAATATAGTTACATCCATGATGTTATTCTTGGATCAAAGTATATCAAAAAAGGCTACCTATCTCAACATGTGAAAAAGATACACATGGAATATATGAAAATAGAATGCATCTGCTGGCTAGCCTACATCCCTGAGTTGTTACAWATTAGATAATCTTGAGCTGACTTTTGGATTCCTCATCAAGATGAAAAATTTAATAAAGCCTGCCTTAAGGAAGTAAATCTAGTAGATGCCACATTTCATGAAGAAATATGCTTACTTTAGTAATGATCAGGAATAGAAAAATACTCAAGAAATTGGCTTGCTTTCTTGCAATCTATAAGTTACAGGTGCTCTATTTCTTCAGAATATGACTTCACAATTAAAAAGGGCAAGAATCTGAAGGTCATTTTGTAGCATGGTTGATCTTTAATTTACAAGAGAGTTTTTTTTTCTTTTTTTATCAAAAGTTCACTTTATTTTACATTAACAGATATGTCAAGAGGTATTTATCCTGAGTCTTCTTGGTAGGATCAATTTCTTGGTATAAATTACCTACAAAATAACATAATAATAAATTATTCTGATTTATAAAATCTTTTTTTTTCTGTATAGCAATTTATACTGACAAGAATCCAGAAAAGAGATGCATTTATTCTCATTCCCTACTGCATACAATCATATTTTTTTCTCTTCAAAATGTTAGTCTCAGATTTTCTTTTCTTTTCAACCTGTCAGTGCTATAAATGGTACATGACCTATGATCAAAATCAAGTAAAGCATTATTATATTTAGCATCAAATAAAGAGATTTGACATAATTGATCTTGTAGTTCTATTAACCTTACTTCAATGTTATGCTATCACATTTACTCTTCATTCTCCCTTCTCCAAATCAAATAATCCAAGCCTTTCCATTATTTCAATGAATAAAGCCCTTTACCTCATCCTACTCACCAGTGAAAATTAGATTTATTATCTATCTTTTTTCTGGTTCTGAAATATCACTTTAAAATATTAGATGCAGTATTTAAGGCATGGATGAATTACTGATATAACAATTTCATTGTAATTTCCATATTATTGTATGACGTGTGCCCCTTTCTTAMTGGTGTCTACATCTACTCATTCTTTCAAATACTCTTGCTCACTGAATAGGCTTTTTTGAACTGACTATTGTGGTGTCTCCATTTCTCTRGGAAGGATAAAATCCCATTATTATTTGTAAATGGTTGAGTTTGATAGTTCCAACATGCATAAACTGCTGRCTCATTTTATTGTAGGTGACTCTTTCAGTACAGAGCAATAAATTTATTTGTAAAGAATATTTCATTCAGTCTTTGCATTGTTTTCCAACAATGTCTCTAAGTACCAAAGAAATAGGTGCATAACTTTCATGACTAGCCATGTTAACACTTAAGCRTTTGTGTTAAATTCTTTCTTCTGCTAGACAGAAGAACATATTGGTATTTATTGTCAAAAAAAATAGAAATAGAAAAACTCTGAGACTTTTGACACAGATCTTTGGATTTTTTTTTTTTTCAAATATGAATCAAAGAGCTAAGCTCTTGGAGGGTGACAGAGCACTGGAACAGGTGCCCAGAGACTTTGTAGAGTCTCCATCCTTGGAAATATTCAAAAGCCATCTGGACACAATCCTGGGCAACCTGTTTGAGTTGACCCTGCTTAAGCAGAGAGGTTGGACTAGGTGATCTCTGATGGTCCCTTTCAATCTTAACTATTCCACAATTCTATAAGCATCTATAGGCGCAGAAATCTCATTCTTATAATACACATATTTGCCTCTTTTCCATGGTGACTGCAACACAACACCATCTTCAAGGGATTGTCGTTTGGTGGATATAGTTACCCAAGGGAATAATAGTGCCACAATTTTCAGTTTTTTTAAATAAAATMTCAGTGTAGAGTGGCAGAAATTTTAACAATTTATTTTAGTTGATATTCAGATTTTCTTTTGGGTTGAATTCTAATTTACAGATAGATTGCGACATAACTTGATTTTTCTCACCCAAGTCAAGGAACATGGTTGAACTAAATTATTGCTGAGTGAGTAAAGAAGATATGTGAAAGCATAGATCTTTTATACACTATTGTGAGTATCATTGTGTGATATATATATGTATGTCTACATAAAACCAATAACATTARTTAATATCTATGTATACAAAAGCAAGCAAGTGATTTTCTAATGATCCTAAGGCATTCTTGAAGTCTCTTTTAAATGCCTCYCTGGCCATTAATAGACTGGGAAGTATTCTGTGATCATTCTAAGATGCAAATATCTCATGTACATTTATTAAATAAACAATGAGAATCATCAGCCAAACCTTTCTGATTTTAGGCYGGGGTAACAAGTACAGGATTTGTCTGATGTATTGACTTAAGAAAAGAGGTGAATAAAATGGTCTGAACTGGAAGATTGTCATACTCTTTTCTGTCTTTCTGTCCTTGTCCTACTTAAATGCACTAAAGTAGACTCAGTTCAGCTACAGTCAATAATGATAGTAAAGTAATAGTTCTTAAATAGTGCTTCTCTGAAAGCCTCATAGATCATTAAATAAAACTTATTTGAWTTTTAAATAGGTACAGAAAATAATAAGCAATTATGATATGATATGAAAATAATCCATCTCCAAAGTCAAATTCTTTCCAAACCATTGACAAAGTGATAGCAGTCAAGGATCTTGCTTAAGCATATAAATATTTATTTAGGAATTTATTATATCCTAAGTAAGTTCAGATATTTAAGAGATCTTTCACCAAAATTATTATTGATTAAAAAAAAAAAAAAGAAGAAGAAGAAGAAAGCATTGTCCCATGATTCTTCTTACTCTAGAGTAAAAATGTTGCCTAGTAGTTTTGAATCTGTATTGCTTCCTAACTATATCAGCACGTAGAATTCAGAAAAAAAATTGTCTTGCAAATGTCTTTTTCCATGCTCCTGCCAGAAGGTCCTGCATGTTCTTTCTTCCCTGCTAAATAATATTATTAAGGAATATATCTCTAACAGAACACATATTTTCCTTTCTTCTCCCTTTACCCCCTTTCTCCTCTTCCATCCTCTCTTCCACTCTCTCTCTCTTCCTCCCTCTTATTTCTGTTTTTTCCYCATTTTTTCTTAATATTGTTGTAGTCCAGCCTTCATGATTTAATTTTTCTTTGATAATCCATATTTATATTCTTTTTTCCCTTTTTTATTAACATAAATGCAAGTCCACATTTCTAAACAATATCTTCTTTCCCTGACCATCTCATGCTTCTGAGATCCCTTTTCAAACATACTTTTTTTTTCTTCATTTTAGTTTTGTTGTTGTTGTTGTTGTTTTCATATGTATTTACACATGTTCCCTGAATGTAATCAACATCTAATCATTCTCTATATAGAATTTATTTAAATATCTTCTGGAAGATTAAAACCCATTCTGTCTGATTAATTATCTTTTGTTCCTCCAAAATGCAGACAACCCTGGCAATTCCCATCAAGTCAACACAAGAGAACCTAGCTTTTGTTGCTGCTTTTGAGAGAAGTTATCCCAGTTTTTATAGAACACTAGAACTAAACATGTAGTTTATTGTAGTTCCAACATGGTCTTTGCTTTGTCACCTTCTGTGCTGTGAATTACCAGGCTGATTTGGGTCTTAGCCTGCCCCCATGAACTAAGAAGAGAACAGAGAATTTTGTATATGCAATTGACTGAGATGCTTTATATTGCAATTGCATTTTCTTGAAATGTCAAAGCCTGAAAAGTGATGAAGACTGTGAGTGCATGTTTATTTTTGTTTCCAGMTAGATATCTCTTCATAGAAATATTGATAATCTCCTGAAATCTGCATTAACATTTGATCTCTGTGAGACTTTTGGTCGAAGACAGCTAAGTRCCAAGATAGCAGAAATAATCCACAGATTTCAGTGCTGCACAGTCAGTACACATAACAGACTTGACGTGTTTGCCATTATTACAACTCTGGAACATGACTGCTATTTTTGTATGCTGACGTTTAGACCACGTAACAGCTAGGATCCTTGCACGCTCTATAATGAAGTGTAAAGCGTGCTGTTGTAAGAAGGATTAATCACTGTGCCAGTTCTATTAATAGCGTGTCATTTCTCTCATACCCTGCCACCCATTTTTCATCATGTATTCTATTATTTAGCCATATATACCACACTATGAGAATACCTAAGAAGTAACTATCCATACCTCAGCTGGGACTATACTTGTCATACATGTTAAAGTAAATTATTGTGAATCGACAATTATTTAAAAACTATAAGTATCAAAGAATGAAAAGATTTATTTTTGTGATTATAAGGAACATTATTAGAAATAATTGCAGACGATAAGATAGATAAATCAAATATGTCAGGCACTGAGATTGTCTGGAGGTAGTGATAAGATGTCTAATTAATTTAGATTTTTAAAAGTAGAGAAGGCAGAGGATAGTCTCAAGTCAGGTAGGAAACAATTTGGCATTTGGTAAGGAGGYAAGCTAAAGGTGCTAACTGATCAATTTTATTTCTTAGCTTTAAAATTGGAAAAAAATGTTCCCAAAGCTATTGACAAAGTGATAGCAGTCAAAAATACATTAACAAAGAAGAGAACAAGAAAAGYGGAGCTCTGTCTTCAGAGGGAACACTTAACAGTTTTGAGATATTAAGACCAACTTATCCATAYCTGGTGTTAATGTTTTCCTGTAGATTCATATTTGAAGATAACTAAATTATTTTTGGAGAGGATCCAAAAGATTCACCTACTATAATGTGAACATCTAAAACAGGTAAGAGAAACTACCTTTAAAGTGCGTTCCTCCATAAGTTCTAAAAAGACTAGCACAATTGCATTGTGAGCATCTGAATGTGAATACAAGGTAAGATCCATCAAAAATAGCTGTAAAAAGTATTGTGAGACATGTATATGGGAAGATATACATAAGCCAGTGAACAGTCACTGATGAATGTTGTATCTTCCATTACTTTTTCTTGCAAGTATAGTTCTTGCATTTTTGCTTTAAGGATCAYTGGATATAATCTAAACTACATTTGGGTAAGAGAACAGATGTTTGGACTGTATTGGAGTTGTCCTTGTCATCACAGCGGGTAAGAAAGTCAGGCTACATTTGTAATAGTCTTCTAAAAGGGCAAAGGGAGAATAGTCCCATCTGGCCTCTGATTAGGTCCTGCAAAGTAGAAATATTTTGTTCAAATTCTCACTGAATAAGAATTATGCACAGCGCAGTATTTCCTGCATAAGCTCTGTAACCGATTTTTGTTCAAAGGTATGCTCTTCCTCCTCTCTTAATCAAATACTTTTAAAGGGGAATTCCACAAAGAAAGCAAGCATTTCTTCAGACATACTGCTGTGCCTAATTTCCTATAACATTACATTGGCTAACTTTTGATTGTCTCTCATTTAATGTGTACAAGCTGTGAAACTCCCATGAGACTCACAAAACACAAGCCAGTAAGGCTGAGGCTTTTTCTAATGGAAATGGAGAGARAGAGAGAGAGAGAGGCTTCTCATTTAGGCTGCGTGGATCTTGCTCCAGAATAACTGATCTACTTACTATATAGGAAGCTCCTATATACACTTTAAGGGCTCTGCCTTACTSGGACCAGTTATTTACATTTGGGTATTACAATTTCAGAATAAGTGGAATGAATATGCCATATATTCTTGTTGATAAAGAAACCTTGTACAATAAATAAATAAATAGTGAAAGGAAAATATTTTCACTTTCTTCACTAAAGTTCTGTGAAACAGAACTCTGTTTTAAATAATGCAGATATGTAAGTATTCATCACTTATTACATGGTTGATTTTCAAAATCCCCAACAGAGTAGCAATTCGACTATCAGCCTCTGGATTTGAAAGAAGAGGACAGAAAAAGATGGAGCTTTCTTTCCCTATATTCCAGCATTTACATCCTTGATGCATTTTACTGTGTAATGAAAATTCAAGATACATTCTATGATTCCCACTCATTTAAAGTAGTCTGTACTTCTAATTTCAGATGGCTTGATCATATGCTTTTGGAGAGCAGTTATCTTATCTAAATCTGAGGAGTTTAGATTTTCTGCAAAGACTGAATAATTCATCTAGTTCATGAACTATTGAAAGCCAGTTAGCTGATTATTTAGATTATTTTGGAATACTCTTCAGTTCTCCAATTATAATTTTTCTAATCGTTTACTCAATAAAAAAAAATGCATACTTAGTCATGGCCATTAAATAGGTCTATAGCAAAGTTTAATGATTTTGAAGGAAAACCCTTCAAACAGTGGTTATAAAGATCCTTAAAAGAAAAAAGAAAGCAAGAAAGAAATTCATTATATTTTTAAGAGTATAAATATAAAAATCATTACACATGATAGAACTGATTAGTAAGTATGAACAGACAGAAGAACTTGATATTGAAGAACATATAAAGAGAAACAATGCCATTAGTAGATGATTTTTCTTCTCTGAACACCACCATCAGTACAATCTGTTGTTTGTTAGAAAAAGCATCTACAGATGGAAGAACATCACATGGAAGATGTAATTTATAAGCACTCACTCAAAAAATAACAAGCCTACCACATGAAAAAAGTCACTGAAATTCCAAAATAGTAGAGAAAGAAAAAAGATCAAAGAGGGGAAAAACAAGAAAATAAGGTGAAAATCTCAAGATATAATATAATTCACAGGAAAAACTCATACTACCCACTACGTTTAAGCGGGTATGAAGATGTTACTCCCTGGTACCAATTAAGAATACTTCTACAATGACAAAATCAATTGAAGTAGACATTTCCGAAGTGGATGATGTCAGCCCCCAGCACCCACTCTGCTGCAGGCACTGCCAGGACAGGAGGCCGCAGGTCCTGCTGGTGGCCACTGGCAGCAAGAGCCTCGGGGCAGTGCAGCAGGGAGGCTTTGGCTGAAGCTCGCTCTGGCCAGGAGCTGCTCTAGGTTGAGCCTGGACCCAGCCAACGCCATGGGTGTTGTTTGCATCTAAGCAGGCGCCAGCATTGATCTTCATCTCCGCTGGATCCCCAGATATCTCTGTCTCCCGTTTCCAGATGCCCGTCCCCACTTCGGATTGCTGTTAAGGCTTCCCAGTCCTAATTCCCCTTGTCCTTTTGCCTCTGAAGGTGCTTGAAGGTGCTCAGCCTGTTGTGCAGCCACTGCCACCACTTCTTCCCCTCACTCTGGGGCTGCCGAGCATCCTTGCTTCAGCAGTCTGAGCACCCAGCTGCTAACAGGTTATCCTCTGCAACGTCTACGCGATCTTGCAACTTCTAAACTTTTTTCTTCCTGCCTCAATCCTTTCTTGAGGTGTGGTCATTAATAGCTAACATAAATAAATATATGTATAACCTATTTTTTTCTCATACTACTCCTCTCCTTAGCTAGTTTAGAACACTGGTTTCCCCACTGACACTGGGAATGGTCCTATCTGGGCTTTAGCCCAAGGAACAGGACTACGGATTTTCATAAGCCAGTTCTTCGCATGGTTTGGACCACTTGGGTCCAAATGAGTCATTTGGGGGTCATGGGCATCCAGTACTTTTCCTTCCAGAATGCCTCAAGCACAAGAAGACCTCAGAGCTGCATAACCCTTTTCCCCAAACTGCAGACCCAGAAACCAGCAAATGCTTAACAAATCTTTACTGATCTTGAGTTAGTTCAACAGATTAATCACACTCTCCACCAAAATCGTGTCATATAGAAAGACTGTTCAATTCACACAATTTAAGTGAAATTAGGATTGAAGAAGTTTACTGATTTATTAACAATGCATAATTAACCAACAATCTATGGGCTACACATTCAGGATCAATATCAGCAATGTGACAGAAAAATGCCAACACCAGGGACTTATAAAAGGTTAGTAAACAGTTACAAATTCTGAACAGCCTTGTATAACTAATCCTAAACTCTAATCACATCCTGCACATCCATGCACGTGCGTGCACATGTGCAGTTGAGTGTCCGCAGGTCACCAGCACCCCCAGGAGCGACAGCTCCCCTGTTATCCCTGCGGGAGATGCAGGTGCAACCGCAATATGTAAGCCCCTGCTACCCTGACACCCCACAGACTTTCATGCAGGGGAACACCCCACGAGGCCCCTGCATACCCTTGAGGTRTGTGCCCATGCACCATCCCACATGGACAGCCCCCAGTTGGGTGCAGACACCCCACAAAGGGAAGCTCTGTGGGCTGCACAGAGGTCAYGAGGCCAGGGKTGACTTCTCRCAGTGTCYAGCCCCGTTTGGGAGCTGCCCTGTTCCCACTTCCTTCTCCTCACGGCTACAAAGTGTTGTGCTTCTTTCACACATCCTTTCCAGTGGATTTTTCTCTGCTTGCAGATAGCTTCTTTGCAGTCTCTCCTGTTCAGTCCAGCTGATGGGCATCTCCCCCGTCAGCATTACCAGTCTGGAGCAGGTGCCCTYCCAGGCACTTCTGGTTGTTCCATGCACCCACGGAGAGGCTGCACTCACAYTCCTGTTTGTCTGCTGTTGTTATCSAGGGTATTTTGCAAAAGGTGGGCWATGCAGACATGCCACCCAAGAGAAATGTGGTACTGAAATAGAGGTGGCATTTGAAAATTAATATAACAAAACTCAATATGAGATTTTATGAAAGGATTTTTTTTTCCTAGCTAAATCTCTGAATTGATTTTGCCTGTTCGTACTCTGACACGCACATATTCAAAGGAACAARTGTGTGTGCAAGTGGTCTGCCAAGGACCACTTTTGTACAAAATAGAGGGTATGACTAGCTACCTGTCCAGACATCAGTACTACTGTGGAGTTCTTCTTGATTTATGACAACAAACTGATTTTGGACTTCCTTTTACATTTGTTGGATTGGATGCTGTTTGGGACCTTTTGCTTCATTATTTTGGTTCATAAATTGCATGCAAATTTCCTGAATGTCACAATTCTCAATGTCCTAATCTGSATATTTTGTCACTTCAGAATTGTTCTTCAAAATCTTTATGCTTCTTTTTTATATCARTGTTTTTCCTCCTCTTCATCTGACCAAAATCTCACATATGATGCAAATATATACCTTCTAGACCTTATTCTCCTATTTTTTCTGGTCCATATAGTCATGTACGCCCATACACACACACTGTGATTCCTATATAGTTCATACCAATCAATATTTGTTTTACAAATCTCAGCCATCACTGGGCACCTGTTCCTAAGCAGCTTAATGAAGACATTTCACATAGCATGAAGGAAAACAGGAAAGAGAGTTCAGAGAGGAGCATTCAGAATGTTAAAAGGTTAGAAAATCATGACATGACATGAAATTCTTAATTATTTTGTTCTATTCAGTTTATCAATATACAGTGATAATGTAATTTGGTTGCATTCACTTAACAAGAACAATACGTTTGCTAGTTTTCTCAGTGTATCCAACAATAATTCTATTAAAATCATTGGCTATACAAATTCAGGTGAGCAATTCAGGTGCTTTTAAAGCAAAGTTTTTAGCCATGAATTACCAGAATACTTCATGAAGAATGCCCTGGATTCTTCCTCATTGAACTAAACATTACTGAATATAAAATATTTGTCTGTTTTTTTTGGAGGTGTGTGTTTTTGTTTATATACATACATATATATATATATATATAGCTTGTAGAACATGCTATAAAAATACTAAATCAGTTGCACATTCTTATCATAAAATCCAAGACTCCTGCTTCAGGGACACATCCAAGAGCTGGAAGAGTTAGCATTTACATGATATGGCCCAGACATGATACGTCTCAACAGGAGCAAGGGACTGAGATTGATACCTTTGAATTATTTGTTGAAAGTAACATATCTCTTTTCTTGTTCATAACAGTTCCAAACCCCTCCCTCCTGATACTAACCCATTTCAATTCCCTGCAGTATTTTAATCTCTATTATATCCCTTCTTAGCTGTTCTGAGACTCTTCATTTGCTCCTTCCCTGTCATCCTCCCTTTATCTTGCTGGAGGGGAATAAGACGCCTCCTGACTTGCAAGGGAGCCAGGATTTTTTTGGCTTTTCTTCTTATGGAAACATAATGTGTGTATTTAGGTAGAGTGAGAGGGGGCAGAAACATAACCCAGTCCTCTTACAGCTCGTAAATTCTCATTCTAGGCTTTACTGTGTGCTGACTGAGTAACAGGCCTGAATCTATCACTCTTAACACAAAATGTGCAGCTGTTCTACTTGCAAAATCATCCCAAAGGAGACTACATTAGGACAGAAGACAGTTCCAGAAATATAACTGACATATTTTACTTTGAATGTGTCTTACTGGAAAATATGGAAAGAAATTATCAAGGACAAGTAGAGCTGGGCTTACTGATAAATTACTGAGCTTTTCCAGTTTGCATTGTCTTCACTGAAATCAAATAATGTGGTGCTATATCATGTTTCACTGAAGAGCGTATTTCTTCCTGCGAGTAGCCTTCTGGCTTCATTCAAGTTAATTCTGCAGCTTGGACAACTCTTTTTATATTGTACTACTGAATTTTTCTGAGGCAGGAAGGTTCCATGATAGGAATACAAACAGCGTCTTGCTGACAAAATCATGAGTGCTTACAGCACACCTCTGTAGCTGACCCACAGTTAAATATCAGTTATTGGACCCAGTGCAGGGATGATTAAGTGTTATTTAAAATACAATGAGATTAGGACAAAGGAGGAGACTAAAATCTGTGACTCCAGTTTTGTCCTTAAACTCTGTAAAATATGCATTTATCCTCTTTCTAAAACAAAACAAAGGTACATGGGAAAATGATGGGTTACAATAGACAGAGAAGTTCCCACTTCCAGAGTTCTGGCAGAATTTAGTTAAATCTTTCAACTCAATCAGTCAAAATTACCTGACAAAACAAAAATAACTTCCAGAAGAGAATTTGTAGAAGATGATTGTTTGTATGCTGAGGCAAGGTTTTATTTTGCATAGAAGAACCCTGCCTATGTCTTCTACTAAACTTGATGCTGTTCAGGAACTACGGAGCCATTTGACTCCATATCTTCATTTATGGGATCAGTAGCAACACAGATAAGGGGCATATTGATAGTAAGTCTTTCAATTCTGTCAGAGTAGTGACATGAAACTTAGYAAAAATGCATGGAAGATCTGTTGCAAATGAAAACAGACAAATTTGGTTAAGTGATATGCCTCCAAATAAGTGTATCCTCAGTAGMAACTGAGCAAAAGTCCCCAGAGATTCTGTCTCATTGAACACAATCTATTCCAGGACTAGTAGAACTTTTTTTTTGTATTAATCTAGCGATTAATACAAAGCAAATTAGCAGATTAGCAAGCAAATGGTCTCTACAGGAATCAAGACACTAAACTAAGAGCAGAAAAAGCAATCTTTGTAGAGTTTTCAGTGACATTTGCATGAATTTATCATAAACCAGAACATAGTAAAATAAATTGCTTTAACCAAATACATGGTCATGAAGAAACAGAAACTAAGACTAAGAGCGACAGACAAAAGGGCAGCTATGTATTAAAGTTAGAAGAACATTTGAAAATGGAGTCAGGCTTGGCAAATGTAATGAGACTGAGAAGCCATAGAAAATAAGTGGAAAGTGAGGTGACTGAGACACTGCAGAGAAATTTGATGAGTATCTTTCTGGCTGAATATCTCTTTATTAATGCTGGTGGAATTCTTCCTCGTACAAAATCAGGGCTAGTAAGGTTTTTTACCACTTTTTTAAGGATGACACCTTATTCTATTTTGATATCATCAAATTATATTCTGCTTCCATTAGGTCTTCCCCAAATAGATATATTTTAGCTTCAGTTTTATAAATTTTAAGACCTTCAGCTCTGCCARTTGTTGACATTTTTGCAGTTACTTCCTGATTTGCCACATGTGCTATATTTATACTGCTTAAAACAATTAAATTTAATGAATGTGATCTTGTTAATGGGATTGTAAATAACTTCATGAAGAACCTGACTCRTCTCACAAAGTCATCTTAATCTCAGCTAATATACTTCTTTCAAATTCTTTTTTAAACTAAGCTGTGCAACTTGTTCTAATTGAGCCTTTATCAAAAGCCGCTCTTATTTCAAGAGATACAACATTTTGATTAGTATTATCTTTCATCAACCTGAGCTAGAAACTAACATTCAATTTGTTTTTACTGTATAAATACCAGCCTTTAACACAACTTTCACTTTGACTTGTGACATTTMTCATCTATTTGTTTTAAAGATTTCTGAGATACCAGTAATGACCTAAAAAAATAGCAAATCAATTGATCAGTTACCTAATCCATCCTTCCACTAAAATACACCAAAAAACCCTGCAACTGTATACCTGCCAGGTTATCATTATTCATTTCTGCTCCAAGAAACTCTTTTTTCCTTTTTGCTAGATAGGTGGGCTTCACATTTTCTGATTTTTGAGACTAATGACATGGCAAGGTTTTTCTGTTCATGATGGACATGTGGAGTGAAAAATGCTTACGTGCTGAACCATCTATTTACTTTTGATCTGGCATGTGAGACAAAATGGTTGAGTTCAGGGATTTGGGGGCAGTTACTTGTTTGCAGGTTTTTTGATCTTTCTCTAGATTTCTGAAGGGTTATAACTCTTTTAAAAGGAGATCTSAGCTTCTTTTGATTACATAAGTAACTATAAGCAGCTTTTTTCTGRATGATTTTGTATATTTTTGTCATAAAGATCCACATCAAAAAATTCCTTGGATACAGAAAAACACACGTGTATTGAAATTAGTTTTATATTTTTAAAATATGAAATATCTTGTGAAGGATGGGGCAGTGAAATTGGAGGAGGAATGAGCTGAGATTGTAAATGTACTATCTGGATCTGTACTAGGGAGTTATGCATMACTAAGTGGACATCCAAATATCAAAATTTTAGATATTGTTATAGTAACCTGAGAAGATCAAAATATTGGCAAACATCRACAAAATAAATAGTGTCCCAACTGTGCCACTATTATCCTTTGCTATTGAAGATCTCAGAGACTGTGGGAGCAGTGGGAGTAAAAATGGTTCAACRACTAGAAAAAAATATGATATCTTGACAAAAAAATCTATTTCTGATACATAGTGAAATGACACATCAGTAAGATAACAGTAACTAGTATTGGCAGGTATAACCTCTTCACTAAGGATACACCTGGTCAGAGAAGTGGAATTTCAGATAGCACTAAATAATGGTAAATATTCCACAGATTTCATGTATATAATGTAATATTATRCAATTATATCTGTATTCATAGAAGAGAACATAAAGTATTATAATATGGGTCTCTTTCCCAGAAAGTGAATTTTTTTGTGACAAAAATKATTATATGGTTAGGAAAACTATCTGAGCAGGGACCAAGACAGCAAAAAAAATATTTAGAGAGAAAAAAGTGGAAGAGACTAGAGTGGTCCTATTGACAACATCTTGAATAAAGAATATTCAACATATCTAAGAATGTATTGCCTGTCCTTAGACGTCATTCAGGCAGCAACTTGACATAAATCRAAAAGGAATTAGACATGCATCAGCTTTCTAGTCACAGGGTTTTTCTTTGAGGCAGGAAGGCAGTCAGGGGAGGGTTGCTCTGTTTCCCCGCCCCCCCTTTTTTTTTTCCACAAAAGACATCTAAACTTTATGATTTAGGACCATACTATACTTACAAGCATTATGCAGGAACAATCAAGCTAAGTCCACCCTGAATTCTTTTGACCATATATTTTACTACAGCACAATTCAAARCTTGGATCCTGAAAGATGTGTAGGCTATTGCACTCAAAATCTTTTTTATGGGCAAAGAGGAAGTACATCTCATTTACAAGTGAATCCGAGAATTTATTGCTAGTATAATCAAAATCTTAAGAGTTTAATYCAATAATCATTATTAATCTAGATCTAATTATTACAGAAAAAAAAAGAATAATAGTGCAATTAAAGTTGTTGTATATGTTTCTTAGTTTCTCCTCATTTTCCTGGTGTTATGCTCACCTTTCCCCTACTCTTCTGGATTCCAAGGTTGACAGTTTCGTTCTGACAGTGGTAGTGGATATTATGGTGGGTTGTGATGAGATGGTGTGGTGTCCTTAATGTCCATGATGACGAGGTGTCCTTTGCAGAGAGAAGGATGATGTTCTTGTTGATGGTTTCTTCTTCCGCACTCTAGGATCCACTCAGGGTCATTTTTTTTATTTGCTGACATACTTTATCACCTTTTTCTTCATTGGTCTGCAGCTTTACATTACRTCCAAATTTGCTACATATGGTGGCTTTTATATTTGTTCAACACTCTTTGTTTGTAACCCCGAAACCCAGTTTTGTCCGACTCCAATTCTGCATTCCTTTAACCAACCACTGGTGAGCTGTTTGTCCCTGTGGGGTCTCCAGTGCAAAGCTTATGCCCCATGCCTTATCACCCCAGGCCTGCACTCATTTGCGATGCATCGTCTTTCGCCGCTTCTCAAGGCCTCTGCTCTAGTACGAGGTCTGTATGTGTTAGACAGAGGTCACACTTCATCAGTGTTAGAGTTGTAAACATCACATAGTAATCTATGTTGTTAAGCATTCAACATAGAATAACTACTCARTACTGCTGGCTATATAAAACTGTTGTTGTCCATGGAAAAATACTCAAAAATAAAACAAATGAGCCATAGACACCTGGTCAATTGGAGAAACTGCTGGCACAGCTAAACTAAGTCAAACAAACRTGAAGGCATGGAAAGGAAAGTTCAGACAGAGAAAGTCTGACAAGCCTTTGGCCTTGCAAATCCATCCTGAGGCCTTGCAAATTTAGTTCAAAGCTTATGGTCTATTATTAGCAATGGCAATACTGTATTATAGAACTACATGGTTACAAGACGTGTAAGCTGAGGTGCAACTATCTCACATAAAGCAGCAGATTCTGTTGTGTAAATGCCATTCATTTCAAAAGAGCAAATATCTGTGACATCTTCTGAGCATAGGTCTATCATCTACTTTCATATCTTTGGCAAACGAAACTAAATTTAGCTAAAATGATGATGGTTTAAAGACATATCTATTCTTTGTTCATGTATTTCTAGCTAGAATTTGATCTCTTATTGTGCAATTTTGTACATGAGGTACAGTCACTTTTTAACATATAAAAAATTGTTTATTATAGTTCATTCTCATTCTGCATACATTAAACACATTGTAGATAACAAATTTTCAGAAAACAGAATGAGATGAGCATGTATGCTCCAAGGAAACAAATGAAAAMTTGGTATATTTTGTTATGATAAAACTTAATTTATAAATTTAAATATGTAGTTAATCTTAAAGGAAATTGATAGACCAAAGAGAGAAAAAAAAACATGTGGTGCTTCTTGTTGACATAGCTTAAAAAATAAAGTCACAGTCTCTGAACTAGTTTGACAGCAAAATGATGACTACTAAAGTTATAAAAAAAAAATCTTTAACCAAGAATTTCAAGGCAAGATACTTAGAACAATACTTCCATATCCATATATAGCAAYCAAAGAAGCATGACTGAATGTTGAGCATCTAACACCAGGCATTGCCATAATATTTGAAATTAAAATGATTCAATACTCAAGTTCCAGAATGCATCTTCTCATTGCTTACCATGCAAATACCAGTGACTTAGGAATAACACAGGCTGAAGACAAAGAAGATAGTTTTTTGTTTGTTTTTTATTTCATTTTGTTTTTTTCCCCAAATCATCTCAATAGTTTAGGAGCATGAGTTTATTAAAAAGGAGAATGTGAAAAAAAAATTCCTCTCATTCTGTAGATTCTGTTCACTGTTTTCATTCAATGTATATTGTCAGTATCTTCACTTTACAAATATGAATTTTTTTTGCACAAGCAGATAAAATTTTATGAAATATTGACTAAATAAGAAATAGGACTGAAAGAATGAACACAGGTTGCAGAAAGTATTAGCATAATTCCCCAAGAATCTAATTTTGGATAAATCTTATTTAATACCTTCATTAATGATGTTAGCACCAACAGCAGGAMTGTGATAATGACGTTTGCTAATGGCACAAAGAAATGAAATAACATCAAGAAGAAAAACAGAGTAATACTGCAGAGAGTGGATAATTTTAAACTGAGGTGATTTTACCATAACAGAATGCATTGTCTTGCAGTTGGAGACTGAACCTGATCTTGATTGTCTGCCTAGTGAATACTGCTACTAAAGATTAACTATAAAAGTAKTGATGAGAAATGCAAAAAGAGTTGTACATTCCTAAAATACAAGACAAGATGGAAAAGAAGAAACTATAGATGACTGAGCCACCTATATAATGCAACACTGAGGTAAAGTGTCTTACAAAACTCAGAACCTATCGTGTGATTTATTTCTCATAGACAACGGGAAGTTTTAATGAGACARCATCTTTCAGGATCCCATTTATAATACTGTTCTGTGGAGAACTCCAGGCATCCATATTAAAGAAAATAAAAGTGAGTAAGCACAAAAAGTTMCTAGAACAAATGGCAAATAATGATCCTTTCATAGGAGAAAATATTATATCTTATGAACTTAATTTATGCAGACAAGCTCAATAAAGAACTGAATAAAGAAGATGTATGCTGTCTATAAATAAAACTGGGATGGATATTTGCAAGATTCTTTTCTCTGCAGATACTTCCCATCAAAACATGCAGAGCAGGACAGTTTCTGTTTCAGTCAGTGGCTGCTGATTCATGGACAGTCTGTGCCTGTCTGTGGCTGAAGGTCTGATGATCAATAGAAGAAGAGAAGCTATATTGTAGAAATTAATTTTTCTCTCATATTGATTCCTTTGGCTTCTGCATGACGGTTATTAACTATTACAGGTATAAATATGAAAATACAATATGAAAGGATTAGAAGCAGAGACACCCAAAGTTTCCATTTCAAATTTCCATTTTTCTTGAGTTTCTTGACTTTGCCTACTAACTGATATAAAAGTTTATCTAATAGGTATTTTTTTCCAACAATCTGACTAGTAAAATTCRTATATAAAATATTAATATCAGTGATAGCTAATATTTCTGCTCTCAGATTACTGTATGTATTGCACAGTACTATAGAATACATGATCAAAAAAAGCAAAATACTTACCTTAGAAAAGAGGCTCTGTGAACTAAAGTTGAGGCCAGATTGCCCTTTCATAATATGCGCATGGAGGAGAATGATACTGGGTATATCTATCTATGRCACTGGATATACTTCTAACCTACCGTGAAACCAGAGCTATTATATGTAAATGTTTTTCCTTCAGATTTAATAAACAAGATTCCATGGCTATATATGTCCCTTTGCCTCATGATTACAATCAAACTTCCARGTTAAGAAGAATGTGGTGGAGAACTACTAAATATTTGATTATTTTTCTCTGTCACAGATACAGCCATGCCCTTTGTTGCCATGAGGCAACAGGAATACACTATYGTTAAAACAAGATGATAGATCTTGGCAGTCTGCTGCTCATAAAACAATGATGTCTTTCAGAGTTATGAAAGGGATTTCCAACTAGCTACTGCAAATCAGCATTGTTGTAGGAATTTTGTGATTCCTAGCTATATTGTCCCCTTGAAGTCTCACTAACATAACTGAAATTAGAATTTATTTAGTTCTACTCAAGCTGTTTCAAAGGGGCTTATAATGTGCTTTTTTTTTTCCCCTTGGAGCACTAATTCACCCATTCAATTCATCAGAGCAGTGAGACCGAGTGGAAGTACAATTATGTGCAACCACAAATTGTATTGCTAAAGTACTTACAGAAAAGAGGATGTTCTTCCATTCTGTTTAAAATAATATGAATTGATTAGTGTATTGGATAAGTTATTAAATATTGATGACAATTTCTGTTCCGTTGTAGTACTAACATGTAAATAATAAATTTATTAAGAGATACTATGTCTCACTTGCAGGCATGTTCATAATAATCAGCTGCTAGTGTCTTGCTGTACTGAGGTACATTTTTTTGCTTCTTAGCTGTACAAAGTAATGCGAAGCAACATATCGTGCTCTCATAATTAAACGTCTTTATGCCAATAACTTCTATTCAATTATAGCTATCTTGGAAGAATACTTTCTCATCATTAAGGACTCCTATTGCCTTTTCAGACAATACTAGTCACTTTCCTTGATGATGGTAGCATTTGGATCAATTCATTCATAAACATTAAGACTTCTGTTTGACTTGCAAGTGCAAGTTTGGCCTCAGGTGCCCCTCAAGTGATGATCAGCCTTTTTACTATCTCTCTGCACTATCACTTTTCTTTTCTTTGTGAGCAAGAAAACCAAAATATGGGACMCATATAATCCATGTTAGTGTCCTAAATAATACAAATACTTTTATTTATGGAGTGGTGTGAATCATAGGCTGGTCAACAGCTATAGTAGGTACATATATGCTGTTAAATACGTGGGAACTAAGCTCAAACCTTGAGCCTCAAGCTGGCCATGCTGTTTAATTTTTAGTTCACTACTCAACTCTGCTGTGAACTTACCTGTCTGCAAAGCAAGTCTGATATAAGATGTAACAGCTCATTGCAGTGTCTATACGAATTTGTCAGTGCCATTTGGCCACAACACTGGAGATCCTCTAGCCCTCTTTTACTTAGCAATATGAATATATGTTTTGCTCATACTAGTTGTGTCTGAGTCCCAATACACCTTATGGTTCATATAAAAGGTGCACATCTCTTTTTGCTTATAGACAATATAATAATTGTGACATTTACATCCACTGAAAAGTATATGTATTAAAAAGTTTTAGAGGAGCTTTTTTTGGGTTAGAGAGAGAGAGAGAGAGAGAAGGAAGGAAGGGAAGAAGAGAAGGAGGGAGGGAGGAAGGGAAGAAAGGAGGGAGTTTATTTTTAAGTAAGTTTAACACATAATGTCACTCTAAGCAAAGTGACCCAAACTTTTGTTAATGAATAGACGTTAAAGTATTCACTCTTTAGATGTACAAAATAATACATGAGACACTACTAGAGAGTAGAGTTGACTAGCTAACAGCATTGTTCCACTGCAAAATAATTCAAATACAACACATTAGACTGACCAATAGACTATCTGAAAGAAATTGGTTTTATATGGCATATTTTTACTTCTTCTGTGTTTCTTGCCACACATGGGGATCAGGTAAACAAAATACATTGTTTAGCTCTGTCTTCCTATCTCAGAGCAAGCACAATGTTGTTTTGTTGCAATGCTTTTCTTACAGTTTTCTCTAATGCTTTTATTCACATCATTTAGTAATAAATCTATTACATTGTTTACTGGTTTTAGATCCGTGATATTTTGCTTTTCTATAATACAGAAAGGCTTATTAAATTACATTTCACAAGTGTTAAATCCCTTTTCAGACTTCAGGAATAACTATTTCAGCACAGAATTTCTTTCCGAAGTCTTTTTTATATTATATTATTCCACTTATATTACTTCCATTTATATGGAAGTTTTGATTCCATAATCAAACACGGTTTGATTTTTTCTTTTCCTTCCTGCAAAATATTTTGCACAGTAGGATAAAATTAATCTAATCTCCAGGAAATATTAGGTTTAAAATATACCAAAAAATCATTACAATTTAAAATATTTATTGTATTATTTTGAATGCTAATCCTTTTCCTTTCATTTCTCTCTTTCATAGTGTTATTATTCTTTTTGTTTTCCTTTGGACAGGGTGACTTGGGATAGTTACCTGCTTTTGACCTGCTGCTTTTTTAAAATTTCACAGAATTACTGTGACAAGGGCTATAACTCCAAGTAAATACCATACTCACATCCAGATTCTCTACATATTCACTACCATCTGGCATCTAGGTGTACATGGAACTTGGGTATGTAACTAGGAAGATTTACTGTTAGTAAAATCCTGAATCTAKACAATCAGGACAAAAAGGACTCTAGGATGTAGCATAGCATGTTTATATTTCAGGTCAGTTTAGGCATATCTGATAAAATCCTTTAAAAAAAAATTGAGTTGGATTTGATTACTGGAGACCATCATCTAAGTCTCCATTTCCCAGAAACAGGAAAGTTCATAAAGTTTTTATTACGCAGGTAGCTTCCTTCAACATAATGTTTAATGATCAGAACTATATGAAGCTCTTGAGCTAAATTCTTATCCTGGAATTGTATTAAAATTTTTGGTAATAAAAGCATTAGAATTGCCTGTTAGTGCTCCTTCCTCCTCTGTGCCCACTTTCGTATTTTTAAGGTGTGCCTTCTTAAAGCCTTGATTTTGATTAGAAAGCAGATGTTTCATCAGAAAATCAGACCAATTTGATGTTTATAATAAGYGTATTGTATGTTTCTACTTTTGTTTGAAATAACTTGTAGTGAGATTCAGGAACACAAAGAGAGTATCTTAAATTTTACTCCTAAAAAAAACAAAACAAAAACACCCAACAGATTTCACCAGGAGAYTGAGAAACTATTTTTCTAATACATTGATCTGTGGAATAATATTTGTATTTCAGACAATTCATTATAGCACAGAAACAAACTTAAGCATTTAATAGTGTACTTTCACTTACAGTCTTTGTTAGAACTGGAAACCAGAAAACTAATCCTAATCCTTTGTTCCTTTTTTTTTGTTTTTTTCCCTCAGATGATTTTTGTACAATATCTACCTGAGTAGTTCTGATGACATGGTTTTACTTATACTTCTGAAATTACATTGGATTAAAATGGACAAACATAAGTGGTGAGAATAAATGTCACAAACGGCAGAGGAGCCTACGAGGAAGGGTGTCCTGCTGGACCTTGTCCTTACCAACAGAGAGAGACTGGTTAGAGACATGAATGCTGGGGGCAGCCCTGGCTGCAGTGACCATGAGATGGTGGAGTTCAGGATCCTGCAGGAAAGAAGTAAGGCAACAAGCAGGATTGCAACCCTGGACTTCAGGAGAGCAGACTTTGGGCT
Organism: Rhea americana; assembly: GCF_003343005.1. Lineage (NCBI taxonomy): Eukaryota > Metazoa > Chordata > Aves > Rheiformes > Rheidae > Rhea > Rhea americana. The sequence goes on along the minus strand of NW_028186867.1, from coordinate 4,193,500 downwards.
CTTCAGAGACCTAATTGGTGGAGTCTCATGTGTTAAGGCCCTAGAAGGAAGCGGGGTCCAGGAGAGCTGGCTAGTATTCAAACATCACTTCCTCCAAGCTCAAGAGCGGTGCAACCCTATGAGTAAGAAGTGCAGCAAAAGGGGCAGGAGACCTGCATGGKTGAGCAAGGAGCTCTTGACCAAATTCAGACAGAAGAAGAAAATACACAGAATGTGGAAGAGGGGACAGGCTACTTGGGAGAATTATAGGACTGCAGTCAGAGTATGTAGAGATGCAGTGAGGCTAAGGCCCAGTTAGAATTGAGTTTGGCAAGGGATGTTAAGGACAAMAGGAAGGACTTCTTCAGAYACATCAGCAGCAAGAGGAGGACTAGGGAAAACATGGGCCCGCTACTGAATGGGGCRGGGGCCCTGGTGRMAAGSGATACAGAGAAGGCAGAATTACTGAAYRCCTTCTYTGCTTCAGTCTTCACTGCTAAGGGCAGCCCTCATGAATCCTGTAGCCYGGACATCCAAGTCTGGAGAAGGGAAGACTTTCCTTTGGTTGAGGAGGAAAGGATTAGAGATCTTCTGGGCAGGCTAGAYATCCACAGATCTATGGGCCCAGATGGGATGCATCCATGGGTACTGAGGGAGCTGGTGGATGTTGTTGCCAGGCCACTCTCCATCATCTTTGAAAAGTCCTGGAGAACTGGAGAGGTGCCTGAGGACTGGAAGAAAGCCAGTGTCACTCCAGTCTTCAAGAAGGGCAAGAAGGAGGACCCAGGCAACTATAGGCTGGTCAGCCTCACCTCCATCCCTGCAAAGCTGATGGAACAGCTYATTCTGGATGTCATCTCCAGGCATGTAGAGGAAAAGAAGGTGATCAGGAGTAACCAGCATGGATTCACCAAGTGGAAATCCTGCTTAACCAACCTGATAGTCTTCTGTGATGGAGTGACTGGCTGGGTAAATGAGGGGAGAGAAGTAGACATTGTGTACCTTAACATCAGCAAGGCTTTTGACACTGTCTGTCATAACATCCTCCCAGATAAGCTCAGGAAGTGTGGGTTAGACAAGTGGACAGTGAGGTAGATTGAGAACTGGCTGAAAGGCAGAGCTCAGAGGGTTGTCATCAGTGGCTTGGAGTCTAGATGGAGGCCTGTGGCTAGTGGTATCCCCCAGGGCTCAGGACTGGGTCCCATCCTGTTCAACTTCTTCATCAATGACCTGGATGAGGGGACAGAGTGCCTCCTCAGCAAGTTTGCTGATGCTAACAAGCTGGGAGGAGTGGCTGACACACCTGAGAGCTGTGCTGCCATTCAGAGAGACCTGGACAGGCTGGAGAGCTGGGCAGAGAGGAACCTCCTGAGGTTCAATGAGAGCAAGTGCAGGGTCCTGCACCTAGGGAAAAATAACCCTAGGCACCAGTACAAGCTGGGGGCTAACCTTCAGTAGAGCAGCTCTGCAGAGAAGGACCTGGGAGTGCTGGTGGATGACAAGTTGACCATGAGTCAGCAATGTGCCCTTGTGGCCAAGAAGGACAATGGTCTCCTGCGTTGCATTAGGAAGAGTGTTGCCAGCAAGTCAAGGGAGGTGATCCTGCCCCTCTACTCAGCCCTGGGGAGGACTCATCTTGAGTACTGTGTTCAGTTCTGGGCTCCCCAGGACAAGAGAGACATGGAGCTACTGGAGAGAGTCCAGCGTAGGGCTACGAGGATGATCAGAGGGCTGGAGCATCTGCCCTGTGAGGAACGGCTGCGAGAGCTGGGCCTCTTCAGCCTGGGGAAGAGAAGACTGAGGGGGGATCTGATCAATATGTATAAGTACCTGAAGGGAGGGTGTCAAGGGGATGGGGACAAACTCTTTTCAGTTGTCCCATGTGACAGGAMAAAAGGCAATGGGCAGAAATTGAAGCACAGGAAGTTCCACCTGAACGTGAGGGGGAATTTCTTCCCTGTGAGAGTGACGGAGCACTGGACCAGATTGCCCAGAGAGGTGATGGAGTCTCCTTCTCYGGARATYTTCAAGGCCCGCCTGGATGTAACCCTGTCTAACATGCTCTAGGTGACCCTGCTGAGTGGGGAGGTTGGACTAGCTGATCTCCAGAGGTCCCTTCCAACCTTACTGATTCTATGATTCTATGAAATAAAGCATACCTTGTACATCATCTTACTGCATGCAAACAAATTAAGTGCTAACATAATTCAAAGTCTAGCCCGTTTGTTTTTCTCTATTGTCAGGAAGTCTTAATGAAMGAGCAGTAGGAAAAAAAAGTCTGTGTATGCGAATTTGGAGTGCAGACAAGACAATGCATACAGACTCCCTCTATTCTAACAGAATCATTTATTACTATGGTGCCAAGAATCACAAAAGAAATCTGACTGACTGTAGATGCATTAMATTATTTCTTTTTTCTATCAGACATATTCTATTAGATTTAATGGGATCTTCTCCAACAACCAATTTAGCAACAGAAAATAGCATTAACAATTTAGTATTTCTTTTCCTCAGTTAACTCATTTTCTTTTT
>NW_028186867.1:4187640-4190829 GCF_003343005.1 Rhea americana | reverse complement strand
GTGCATTATTTAAAAGTTTTAATCACACTTGCAACAAGTGAAGAAGAAAAAAGAAATTCTTCCTCTATTTCTATCTTCTACTGAAACTGAACAACTAGTAAGCTGGAGCTCTGTGCAAATTTACGCTTAGAACTGATATGGTTGTTTCAGTAATATCTTATTCTATAGATTAAGGTTGCACTATTTTCTTTTTCTCATTTGGTTTCTAAATCAGTATGTAGAACCTCTATTTTTGGCAATATATTGAATGTTAAATGTAAAGGGTCACTTAGCCTGCCTCAGGGGTTAATGAAGAAATGGGATTGAAAATGCACTATTTCCAGGCCTACATATGGAAGTCTCCTTTTTGTTCTTTATCTCCGTATGTCTCCTGCAGTAACTGAACTGTGAGAAGCATCTTTTTAAAACTACCTTTTTGCATGTCTGTTGTTTAAGAAGAGGCTTTAAAAGAGCAGGGTGAAAAGCATATAAGTAAACACTGATAACATTAATTTACCTACCCAAAAGGAAGGTTGTCATGCAGTGTCTTTAGCTKTCTCACTAGCATAAGGCATGATGATCCTACTCTCAGTCACTTGGAGGATTCAGTGGGTCTAAAAAAAGAAGGGAATGGTAAAGAATTAAATTATCTGATTGCCAATTTGCAAACTAGAATTTGTTAATCTGGCTTTCCTTATTCTATAAAGGCAGAGCACAAGATTGGTATTAGGAAGGTAAAGTTCTCCTGGCACAGCCTTATCTACCTGCAAAATGTTCAGCATGAGTCCTAGTGTGTGCCACAAAACCAAGCATAAAATAGGATTGAGAATGGAGGAAAAAACAAATTTCATCCTACTAGTTTATTTGCTCATAATTTGACTTTCTGCCTTTAATTGATTTAAAGGGGTTAATGAAATGTTTGGTTACAGGAGTTTCTGATCTGGCAGTTTTATAGAGATGGAAGGAATAAGTAATTTGCTTCAAGAAACAGGTAATTGTACATGCAAAAGCAAGACGTCCATGTAACTTCATAATCATTTGGCACTCATGACTCTTGGCAAAGAACTTGTTAACTTGCCAGCAGTCTTCAAGCCTTCCCTTTTGCAGTTCAAAAGTGTAAAGAGACAAGAGCATATATCTGGACCGGAAATAATTTCAGAAAGCTCTATAATATACATTGTCCTCTGTGCTCTGATGATCTGCCCAAAGAATCTGTGGGCAAGCTAATCAATCTCAAGGCTGAATTAATTCTAAACRTTGAACATAATACTTCTCTATCACTGACAGTTTATTTTTGATCCAACAAAGTCAAAGAAAATGCACGATGGCAGTAGAGATGCTTGGTATAGGGAAGTGTTTCTTCCCCATTTATTTGCTGAAATGTAGTACATGGAAACTAAACCTTGTACAAACACTTTATTGTTAAACCATTTCTCCCAAATATACACATCCGATCTCATAATTCTTTATGGCTGATTTTGTTGCTGATAAATATTTCTATCTACAATAGCACTATCTGCAGAACTATAATTCGATTTTTTTCAAGATCACTTTAAAAAGCACTATAATAACAATTTCCAGTAAAATTGAGGTTCTTTCTAAAGGACTGTCATAAATTTTAAGCCTAGTACGCTAGTATCTGATATTTTTGGTGTGTTTTATTTATTAGGAAGTATTAAAACTTATCTGTGAACTATTGGTGAACCAATGAAAGGGTCATTAACTATCTACAGGAGATACAGAGATGACAAATTATGACAACAAAAACCTTTTTTTAACTACTATTGGATCTTAAAATTTAAGAAAACTGTCACTGAAGAGATTTTTTACTCATTATAAACTGTACTCTGAGAAATTAGAATTTAGCAGCATTTGGGGGATATTTGGAAATGAGGCATCTAGAAACATTAAGTAGTGCTTTTAGTTTCAGTGAAGGGCAAGGACTAATTTGCATGCTTCTGTGGCTCTTCCTATGAGCTGATCAACAAAGCAACCAAAGTTGGCTTCAGTCCTGACAATTCTGGCCGATAGCCTCACTTCCCTGGCTGCATGGTGTGTGACTCATGCATTTACAAAGTGCACGAGGGACAGAGGGATTCATCCTACACCAATTGACTTCAGTGGAACCGTATCAAACACAAAGGCTCATTGAAACTCAATGGAACTTAGGTTCTTATGCAGAGCTGTACAAAAAACTGATTCTTTGGTTGGGACACGGAAATTTTTAAATAGATGGAAAATAGAAAATAAAAACTGGGTTGGTTAGAAACATCACTATGCTTATTTTCTCAGAATTACCAATAGTCAAAGCATTGTATTTGCCTTGAAGTAACATTCTTCTATTTGGCAGAAAAGGACAACTTAATTTTTTTATTATTTTAATAATTTTCAAAATGGTAAAAAGTGTTTCAGAACAAAACAATGTAAATATTTCACTTTGAATACATTGATACAAAAACTTCAATTAAAATAAAATGTCATTTTTTCATGAAAGCTGTTCATGAATAATTTTGGTCTCTCCAGGTTGCATCTTTTTATAAATCAATAAATAATTTACAGAATAATGTATTGCTCACACTCTCTATGCTGAAGTACTTTTTGAAGTTGGGATTTATAGTTCTGTTTCCCTAGTGGAGAAGGGCTTGCTCTGAGGCAGTTTCAGGGGTTTGCCCTTCCTCCTTCCCTTCCCACAGAGATGCCTATTCTTATTTAATAGCTGACTTCTGAAGATGTTGCTGAACCATCCTGTCTTTTTAAAATGAAATCATACAATTTTTTGAGTCGTTTAATGTGTTAGGCTGTAAACTGTGCTCATTCAGGATCTGACTGACAGAAAAGTGAGCAGACTATTTAACAAGAAATGGAAGAACCAAGGAAATCACTGGGACAAACTGGGGAAATAGTGGTGCATACCCCAGCTGGGTTTTGAACAGCCCTTGTTAGTCAGAGGCATTAGGCAGGTATTTGAAAGATATTTAATGAACTATATGCCTTTGGTTACAGTGGGATGTTTTTAGATCATGCAAGTCTAGTTAAAATTGTAAGTTAAACACCTTAAACATTTTGGACTTAAGTTGAAATGAAACAATTTGTTCCAGCTTAGAATTATCTCCTGCCTTTTTGTCCCTTTTCTTCTACAGTCGTCTGTATAGGAATGACCACTTACGATGCCACAGATTTTTTTTTCTTTTTCTTTTTCTTTCTTTCTTT
>NW_028186867.1:4152072-4187629 GCF_003343005.1 Rhea americana | reverse complement strand
TTAATCAAAGTTTTCACGTCTTTGGCCTTCATCAGACTGTATGGCTTAATTTACAGGTGTAAAGCATTTTTATGACCAAGTCACCTGTGCCTCTTTCAGTCTGGTATCTGTGTTTAAATATCACACCTTTGAAAGACTAAAGAGCTTATATTTACATGCCCAGGACCTTATCACAATCTCCTTGTAAAATTAAAATCAATCGGCTAAAAAGTAAAAACTCTAAAATGGAAGACAAAATACTGTCTGTAATTTGTTAAACAAATTTAGGTTAAACATTTGATAATGCTTTTCATAGGGGATATATTAAAAAGATGCTGCCAAGATTATGAATTGACTTGGGACATCCTTATAGATTCCCTCTTTGTCGTGCTAAGATCTGAGAGATAGCTATGATTTCAGGGTGTATTAGATGAAGGGATACAGCCCTAAGGGAATGGTGGTGTAATAGTTGTATACAAAGTTTTCACAAAAATAAGTACAAAAATAAAGTTCTTCTCATAATTCAATTCAAAACAATGCAAGAACAATTAGTATAAAAAGATTTTTAAGTTCTTTCATATTGCAATCTTAATGAGAAATTTTAAAAGGTTAAAGACTGCTTACTATGTATGAGTTTCTCTGAGCAGATTGCTTAATTGCATGAGTAGTTAATTCGCTATTACAAAGTTCTTACTCTGATTTTTGAAGTGCCAATAGGACTAAATTACTCAAATTCAGGAAAGAAATTAAGAGATGTGAAATGTTAACTAGATGAAGAAAGGGAGAAAAGCAGAAGCAATGTGAAATATGGATTAAACAAAAAAACAGTAAATATTTTATTTGGAAATAAAAAATAAAAAGAAAGAAATTAAATAGAAACAAAATAACAATAAATTACTTGATTCCACATGTTACAGCAAAATATCTCAAATATTTTAGCGTTTACTGCTAACAAAGCCATATAGCTATGGCTAAATTAAGATTCATATTTATTTTAAGTGCTGAAAATACCCAGGATGTTCCGAGCCACTTGGAGTGTGTGCCTGAATCATCCTGAACATCAGTGATGACTTGGAGCCAGGCTGTTGGAAACCAAATTTATATGTCAGACGTCTCTCTAAAGTGCTTTGTAATCAATGACGATCTAGGCCACACAGTCACTGAAGACTGGAAAGTTACACAGATAACCAGCAAGATCTTACTTTAGGATGAATACACAACCGGCCATATTGACTAGATAACAACGCAGAAACACTAAAACATATATAGACCGTAATATTACAAACACTTATGTTTAAGTGTCATCTGAAGCAGAATCTCACCTCATTTACCAGCTGTTCTCAATACACATGTACAGAAGAAAGTATTATAATTTTATCAGCTGCTTCWATATAGCTGACCATAGAAACTTGTAAGTTTGGACACAATTTCCCAAACGTTCCTGCTTAACATCTTTTCATACTGAACATATTTCTGCATGCTGGTATACGTAAGGCAAGCTTTACTGGAAACCCGTACACTTCCCGACTGGCTGGAGGAGGCCAAGAGGGCACCTTGCAAGGCCTGAAAGGACACGAGATGCCTGTGACTGTGAAACTGAATCTTTCCCTGAAACCCTTCTTACTGGGAGAAGGAGGCAGCACAGCTGTTTGCTGACCACAGAGGATGGGGACACTCAGCTTTGCAGGGCTCCTGCTCGGGACCTGGAGAGGACATGTTCTCCTAGGATTTGCCTAAGATTTTCTGCATGTCCTGACTCTCTGTTCCATGTTTAACTCAACCAGTTATTTCCAATTTTTGTCCTTCAAATCACAGTAAAATCTATTGTTCTCTCATCATATGGGCTTTGTCTTTTTGTCCATTCTGTCCTTGCTCCCACTGCAAGTCCACAACCCACAATAATCACGAAGCAATATAGAGATTTTATAGGGAACCTGTTTGTGGGAACAGGGTGACGAATGAAGAGAAATCAACATAAGACAAGCACAAGAAAAATTGTGCCAATTTCTGTTTTGAAATAGTTTCAGTTTGGCCCAAAAAAAAAAAAAAAAAAATCTTTCAGAAAATCACAACTCCACCCCAGAGCTCCTTTCCCTGGATTTATAAAAAGAAGTGCTCTGAAAAAGGCTTATTATCATCCTTGCCTGAACAACACACCTGAATGCTCTTCTCATCAATACAAAACACTTTTCTGCATGTTGTTCAGAACTTTTATTCAAAACTGAGAGGTTTGCTCTCTTCTCAAGGTTAATTGTCATGTTGCTATTGACTCTCAGATGATGACTTCATTTCACTGCGTGTCTGCTGGGGGATAAAAAATGTGGCACAGAAATTAATGTTCCTGCAAGCATGACTAGCCAAATGTGGTAGGAAGGGTTTGTTGGAGTGTAAAGAGGCTGGAAAGATTGACAGTCCTTTCTTTCCTCCTATTCTTCATCCAAAGTCTAATCACCTTTAAGTCATGAAAAACAGCAAATGTGAATCATGATAAATGGGAAAGCTGTTCTGGGCATTTTAGGGTATATGTAACAGACTAAGACCTAACATACATCAACAGCCTGAAAGAAGAAAATAAGAAAAAATAAATATCAGGTAAAACTAATTCAAAAATACTTCTTTAGAAAAAGTTGCAGGCAGTATTTTCAACGTACTACTGATTCCACAGTAAGTCTTTTCTTCCACAAAGATTAGTAACAAAGATGATAAATAAGATGATTAAATATTAAACAAAACCCAAGCTGCTGTGTCAGGAACAGTGCCTCAAAATATGTATTTCATAGGAGGAAAGAAAAAAAAAATAGTGGTAGCTGGAAAAAAGAAAAAAAAGAACATTGAGGGTATTATATAAGTACGTTGCATGTCTCAGAATCATTTATATGCACCATTAATATTTTTTCATTCAGCTGCTGAATAAAAATTTATTAAAATACTTCAGATTTACCAACGAATAATAAAAATAAAGACCTATTGAATGTTCCTTCTGAAGTAGAACTATTTTGAGCTACAAGGTATTCTGTTTCATTTGAAAGATCTTTCTTTTTCAATCAGAAATTAAACAATGTTGACAATTGCTACATATTATTTCAAAATAGCAAACAAAAAATCAAACGTTGTACTTAAAAAAAAAATACCAAAATGTGTTGTGTTTTGTACTATTTCCTTCTCTCCCTCACCCCCTAATATTTAGGGAAATTCAGTTAGTCTGGAACAAGATGGGGAGGGGGAATGAGCTACGGGATGGATGATTATTCATTTCATTCAGAACACTTTTTTTCAGTTTTAGTTGTTACAGACTCAGTTCTGAAGGTTACTTTTTGTAGACAGCAATAGACTGAGTGATTTATATCTTTACTCTGCAGGAGGTATCTACTTCATCTGCTTCAGTAAAGTTTCTCTTGATTTCTTTCCCTTGAGAAATGATAGTGGAGGTTATACTATATCATGCCTGTAGCTTGCAACATAACATGGCACAGACCGGTAGTAAAAACCCAACATACTTTTGGATTGCTTTTGCAGAAGCATATTAAGTATGGCAAGACAGACATCTTRAGGGAGATATTTATCACCAAACAAGGACAAATTATGAGAAGCTACAGTGACAAGCGGAGTAGTGAAACGTAATTATGTACAAGGGAAATGACAAAGGCAGACATCCTACTGCTAAGATCTATTGTTAATCTTCGAATGCCTAAAGGAAGTGATTAAAGTTCAATTGATCAAGTCATATGATACTCAATTTTACAATATTCTGGTAATATACTATAAGAAATAATGTTGGATGGATTCCTTAGAGGATTTATTAAGCTTATTTTTGTTGTTATTTTCTCTTGATTATTTTGATGTTTTGCATATAAGACACATATTATAGACTGCTTGGTTAGCAAGACTTCCAGCAGAATCATAGGATAGTATTTTCCCATCAGGTAGGTTCCTATTCTTTATAAGTGGTTCTCCTTCTTGCAGCAGATAGAAACAGAAGTGGCAAATTTAGGGAGATTATTGAGAATTTTCTTTATCTTTGTGTTTCTTTTATTTACGTTAAACCATATGAAAACATAGGGAGAAACAATCATAATACTTTTTTACTTTCTGTAAAAGCTAAAATATTGGGATTTGAAGACGATAATAATCAGCAAAGGAGGAAGATTCCACTATCTGTTCAATATATGTATATGTCTTCTTAATGGTATCTTGTGTAACTGTATGGTTGGGACATATTCTGTGAATGTAAATTAAAACTCTGAGAACATAGTCACTTAGTTCTATAAAAGTAAAGCTTATGTCCAGTCTATTCAAAATTCAAAATCTTTTCAATTCACATTATATGGATTATCTTTTACCATGGCATAAAAGAAAATTTAAAAAGGTGTATTTTGTGTTTTCAAACCATGAAAGTCTTTAGTCTTAACATCTGTCAATATTTTAGAGAATAGTCAATATCAAGACAAAAAATAAGACTTTTGACATAAATTCATATACGAGTTTATAATACACCTGTAAAAATCAGCACACATTTCATTTAAATAAGCAGTGTTGGTGAGAATACAGATACTAAATATCTCCAGTGATTGTTAATTCAGAAAACCTTGTTTATTGCCTTCTTCTGAGGGGCTTTACTTCTAATCCTGTAAAGCTTGTTAGAATGTTATAGAGTCTGATTCCCTGTTGATGGAGATTCAAAAGTTATATATAATCACTTGATATTTTCTTTTTTAAAAAATATTGCATTATTAGTATTGCTAATATTATTATTTTAGTACCCTTATTGGCAGAATAAATCTGCTAACTAGTACTTACTGTACAGTAATTGCCTCCAGATCTGCAATATCAATATACTTTCTAAAGGGATGTCTCTTTATTTTACACTTTCAGCAACACTGAAAATGATAGGTTTCTTTAGAGATCTGGTGAAGACCATTTAGACTTTGTTCTCGCTGGAGTAAACTAACACCACTTATAGATACGCAAGTCTGATCCAAAAACACAGACTTAAGATCTTTCTCTAGAGAAAGCAAAGGAACTGAAAGAATGGTGATGACAAAGGAGAAGAAAACCCAGTCAGCTGTTATCTAAAATGACTGTTTTTCATCTATGGGCAAATTACAACATTATGATTGTGAGTTTTTTTGTCCTGCTTGAGTGAGTACATGGAATAATGAGTCACAGGATTAATAATATTAGTTGAGGGCAGGAAGCTGTTGTTGCTGTTCTTATTATTACCATCAAAACTGATTTGCCAAGCTGTTATTGTCAGGACATTGCATCCATTTAGCAAATTTCATTAATATAGTGTGGCACGTGAGACCAGAAGTGTGTAGATGATGGTAATGCTAATTTGAAGCTCTGGAAAAAATCAATTTTAAAAAGAATGCATTAGATACAGGAATCCATGTGTTTACTGCTTTCCCAATTATTATAATTTTATTTTTGTCCTTTAGTAAGGACAGATAAGGATTTTTTCTGGGATTATAAAGCTATGCAGTTTAGTAATATCAAGCTCATGGTAAATTGCATATCTTCAACTGATTCGTGACCTCATTACGATCTAGAGGTACATGTTTTAATGGTTTAAGAATACCCTATTCATTCATAGGAATTAGAAATAGATAAATCTCTGACTAGTACGAGATTCTAGTAGTAACATAAAAAGAAGACTCTACAAATTTTTAAGGTGCAAAGGAGAAAATTTGAGAACTATGGCTTAAGGAATTGTTCTACCAAATTCTTTATCTACTATAAACCCGGCCTTAGTAAAAATTAACACCAGTGTAACACACTACAGATTTTATTTGGTCTGGTTCTTATAAAGCTCTTTGAAAGAAATAAAGGCCAATAGTTTTAACTGGAGACTGCAAAACAAACTATGGAGAGGAAAGGGATAGATAAGTAAAGTACTGAAACCTGCAGGCTCATACAATGCACGACTGAGAAAGTTTATGGACACAGATGAGGCAGGATACACTGGCATTCAGACTCTCCTATATATTTTTTACCAATATTTCTGTTCCTTTCCTCTCAATCACAAGTACTGTCTGTGTCAAATAGAGGGCAGAAGCAGTTATTTAGCAGTAGGAAGTAAAGCAGCCTAGTCTCTTCCCTTCTAGGGAAGATGAAGCACAAGCTGGGGTGAAGAAAGAGCTCCTAGTGAAGGGGATCTCTACAGAAACACACATTTATTCCACTTTCTTTTCATTCATACATTTTCTCTGTCTTCTTCTACAAACTGTAAAGACCCAAAAGGCAAGCCAGGCAGTCTACTTTCTTCTTTCAAAAGCATAAAGAAAGTCGGGGAAGCTGATATTCTCAAAACACCTTGTAGGTCCTATTTGAGAATTTATTCTGTCTTGTCTGAAGAAAAGCTTCTCAGTTGACTGAGGGAAAGGGAAAATGTTTCTATGAAACTCGGACTTTTAGAAAAAAGTGAAGATGTTCAATCAACTCCACTCCACAGCAAAGAGTGCAGGATATTCTTCCCTGAGGAGTAGGGTATGAGTATTTTATCAGAAAGCAATTCTCTGCTTTGAGGACTGTCAGTAGGTTTGTAGACCTGAAGCTTATCGTAGGGTAAATGTCACGATCATTTGTTTCTTTGCAGCTGTAATTTTAGATTTTACAGGCAACATAGTTTGAAGGCACACACTAAGGAAACTGAAAGCCTCAGAAAAGCGATGATGATTTTTCTTTCTGACAGAAGCTGACTTTAAAGAGTGAAATTTTACTTAAAAAAAAAATAAAGTTACACTATATAACAAAATGGGAAATAGCTCCCTCAAAACAAACAATGAGAAGTAAAACAATACAGTATTATTCATGGTGCCAAATAGTGTAGAGAGGAACAGCCATATAGCTGCGAAACAGTAAAGAGCAGAGAAACAAACTTTCAGCATTGCTGCTAAAGACTGAAAAGACAAATACACTGCAAATGTAAGTCAGCTCATGCTTTGTAACATGAAAAAAAAGGGAAAAAAATGTTGAAAACTAAGAAAGTTGTCAATTGAGTTTCGTGTTACTKTTAGAGATTAATGTACCTCAATAAAATTTATATTCCTTGGAAAGTAGACCAACTAAAATTGTCTCAAATATCCTTAATTATCCGTAAAGTAATACTGATATGGTGGCAGTGATGATAAAGTGGCAAAATCTGATCTGAGAATTGTTGCATTCTGGGAACTAGCGCTTGTAACCATTTGTTTATATTGCCTTGAAAGCAAAGAGTTGAGTACAGATAATTCTATTATAAACACTAACAGTAAGAAGATAACAAAAACATATATCTCAGAAGTAAAAACATGCAAGGAAGACTTGCAGTGGCAGATCGTCATATGCTACAAATTGACAAAGTTGCGATCAGTTTAATAGAGTGATTTGCTCTATTTGAATATCACTATCAGAATCTCTCTTGCTGCACAAGCTGCTTTTAGTTTGCTTCCTTTATTTTGTTTCTGAATTCAGGGTTGTTGTGGCACACATGTCCTTATCGAATCAAACCCACCCTTCAACCTCTTCTGCAAAATATGAAGTATAAAGTGAAAGAGTACTCTAGTTAATGAAGATAATTATTGCTCTAAACATGTCACCAGGGTCACACAGGAAACACTTGAGTGCTTATTTCTTTTAACAATTATTTAATTATTGCAGGGTTAAATAAAGAGTATTCTTACCTTACTCATTTTGAACCAAACATCTCTCAGATTAATTACAGTGTCATATGCCATTATCCTTATTTTGAAGTTAAGCTGAATTTATTTTTTAACTACCATTTGATGTGATTGCTCATTAGAAACTCAGGTGTACTCCAGCTACTGCATCTCATTTTCCTTTTATTCTGTTGTGAGATCTAATGAACCCTTGTAAGAATGTGCTTGTGTGTAATCATGGCACACACATGTGTGCCATGTGCCATGTGGCTGAATGGGGGTCCGTGAGTATAATTTTACAGGTGAACTAAATATTTCTGTTCTTTTGACATGACATTCTTTTCTTCATCTGTTTACTATGAACATCATTGTTTACTGCTTGTGCACAATCCACAGAGTAAATTTAATATATTGTTAGTTCATTTATCTTGAACTTTATGCTTTATTCTGCTTTAAAAATAGAAAGTTAATTTTACTACATATATATACATATATATATATATAAAATATATCTGTACAAAAAACTGAAGTCACTCTGATTTCATATTTTTCATAGATAATTAGGTTTTATTTCTGGAAAAATATACTGAAGATTTCAATATCAATACAATTCAGTGAAAAACTTATAGTAATAAAAATTCAATTATTTTCTCATTTTCCCCTTTCCCTCAAAATTTCCTTAAATATTGAAGGAATTTCTTACAGACAGTTATATGTGAATTATATGTGAATTAAATCTAAATGGTGAAATGTCCATGCTGAGAGAAGCAGGAATATATTAAAGTTTAAAATGACATTTAATTTATATTTTGTTAAATCTTATTTTTGTTATTTCAGGTGTATGTCACATCATTTTACCATAAATAAGAAAAAAAAAGAATTATAAATAAGAGCTAAGTAAGAGTTTGGAGATGTTAGGATATCATTGATAAAAGAAGTGAATTAAATTATCAGATAAGGTATCAGTGCAGTGAAATATTAAACATACATAGGAAATCATTGATGAAGTAATAAAAAATAAGTTATGCTATCACTGGAGTAAATTATGCTTTGATATCAACTGAGTAATTTGAACAGCTGCCTTGAGAAGGAGAATTTCTCCTGGGGCTTCACTTTCTGAATGTGGTATTTCTATACTCTATCTAACAAAGTACTAGTGAGACTGCACATTGTTTTGTAGTAATCAACGTTGTCCCCAGTCGTCAGTGACAAATAATGTTTCCAACTATTACATGACTTAAAACTGGAGATTTAGTACGAGTACCACTTCTAAAGAAAATTTTTAGTAAACAATTTGACTGCTAAATATGCTTTAGACAAATTCAAATGAGTCCTGTAAATATATTACAAATACAGTCTTAACTGTAATTTTCTTGCTATGGATAAACTAAAATTAGAACATTTATAAATAGGGCATAAGCAACTTCTTTTTTCAGCTTCTAACAGAAAAGAAAAATACAAAAAAGCCTCACTTTAGGAAGAACAGAGCAACTACTACATATTTGTCTTATTCTGGAGAGAGTAGGAATATCATTCTGGATTCAGCAACGTTGAAGTCAGTGCAAATTTTGCAATTGCTTTTAGATAGAACAGATTCAGATCAGTATGTACATCCCTGATTAAAGAGCAAGTGGAACTAAGGATTTGCAGAAGCACACGTATTGCTTTCCACAGACACAAATAGGCACCTAATTCTCATGGGCTTTATTTCTAAATCACACTAGCTCATTTGACCATGTATGAGGAAATCTATTTTGACAGCTGAATGAACAAGAGAAAACACTTCCCACAACATTTCATTTCATTTCAAGAGCAAATTTTGATGTGGTGGCTGCTTTCAGTCTTCTCACGTTAATAAACTGTAATTCCCAAGTACATGTCTAAATACAATATTTTTTTTTTAAAAAAAAAAAGGAACATATTTTCAAAGTAGCCCAATTGAAGGAACTAAGGCTTTCATCCTCTTGGATAAGGGAAAATTTTCTCATCTACAGGTTCTGCCCAAAAGAACCCATGACAGGCACCACTGGGCGCTTGCCATGTCCTCATGGTGTTAGGTGTTTCTTCATGCTAGGGACTGTTATTCAATCATTTCTCCGTGGTATAGTGACAATACTTTTCCACCAGCTGTTAAACCTTCTACTCATGAGAATGCTTGTCCAGCTAGCTGAAATKAGAGTAGTGATTGCAGGTACACAAGTCAATGAACGCTTCTCCCAGAAGTGGCCAAGGGAGGAGGGGATTGTCTTCACCCTTCGCAGACCGTGGCCTGGCCCTGGGCCAGTGAGGGCCCTGAGGGCAATCTAGTGTAGATCGCTTGACATGGGAGATGGCAGGACAGTGAGCAAGTYAGGGCAAACAAGTTAGGAATATTACATACAAGATCTTTGGGTTTTTTTTGTTCTCAGAAGACTCTTGTTTAGTAATCAGTGACACAATGAAATACAATACAGGAAGAAGGAGCCAGTGATTTACCCTGCRTTCCACAGTTAATTATTAGAAAGGAAAAAAGTACTTATTTGCAATAGGAATGCTGATTGTATTATTATGATTGGAACTCAGAATGATAGGCCAAAAGAAAGAATAAAGTGTGTACTAGAATAGCTGACTTAACGGTAGTGTACTACCAAGCTATTAGAAATTATTATAATGCTTCATTGGTTGAGAAAAAATGGACTGTGATGACAAGGGCACATTAAGGTCATCTTCTGTATGTTCAGAAGACAAACTATGAGTCGAACACAGTATCATCTTATTTTCTAGCATGAACAAAACAAACTATTTTTTCGTCTTCTAGTTGCAGTTACTTACCTTTCCCATAGAAAATTCAGATTACTCAGCTGTAGATTTATCAGCCTTACCCACAAATGCTGAGCTTGCAGAACACTGCTTCTGAGATACTTGTTACAGACATCCTGAGATTGCAGCTTCCATGTTTAATTCCTCTCCCAAAAGAGCCATTGGGGCACTTCAGGGTCATTCAAAAAGGTCGTTTCAATTCTTGTCAGTAGAATAAACCACAACAAAGCTGATACATTAAAATTCATATAAAATTCTGTGAAATTCATAGAGAAAGACCTGTCCAGCCTGCTCTGCTGAAGATGAGGCACAATGGGACTTCCAGATAGAGCTGATGCCTTGTTGGATCACTCTTTTTGCGTGATACCAAGGAAAGCCACAACCACCATAATGATATGAAACAATCCAGATGTTGGATGTTGGATACATACATGTGTGTATATATATATATATATATATATATTTGTGTATTCCATGCCGCCAGACTTTATTGGTGCAATTTACCATTCCAGAAAGGTGTAAATATGTTTTCTAATGTTTCATGAGTATAGAAATTTCAGTGTTTACAATAGTCTGAAAAAATATTAGACAGTGGTTCTGTCATTATCAGTTCGTCACAGTTATTAAAAGTTAATCATTTCCTTATACACTAATATCAATATTGCCCTCTCAGTTTCTCCAACAAAATTCTCTTTTGTTGTATGCCCTCCAGTGCATAGTCTTTCTTCTTTTCTTCTTCTTTCTTTCTCAGTCTTTCTTTCTTTTCTTTCATTCATAGATATGGGTATCTTGAAAGACAGTTGCAGTYGACCTGGGATAGAGCAGTGCTGAGCTGCTGAATGCTTTCCAGTCTTCCTCCTTATTGCCAGCCTGAGTAGCTGAAGGAGCCTGACAGAATGAGCTCTGCTTGTTGCTGTGCTAATCTTGATCATTTACAAACAAGCAAGCAGGGCACTAATAAAAGCAATCAGTAAGAGGAGCTTTTCTAAACCAATAAGACTGTTATCCTCATATTTCCTAAATCTGTAAATCACTGTGCCTGAAGCTTAAAAGTATCAGCTGTTTGAGGGTGCAAACCATCTGAATTAGTAAGTGCTATGGAAAAAGCTATTAATAAAGAGAGAGAACTGAAGAATATCTTAATTTTCCAAGTGCTCCAATAGTAACAAAATCATGCTCCTTCTGAGAACATACATTTTGGGAACTCTTTTAAGATCACTTTACCGTTTCCAGTTTGTTCCACTCTAAGCTTACAAGACTCAGTTTTAAATGTTTCCTTTAAAACAATCTCTTCGTTTCCTTTCTCTTTTTAATGATTAAAAAGTAATGGGTTTTGATCATTTCAGGTTGTTTTATTTTGTCATAGGGCTCCAAGTTACAAAGAGAAGACAAAAAAAATGTCAATATACAAATATAGAAGTTTTGATTTTCTTGGAATAGCTGATAATTACTCAGCAGGTTATTTTCTTCTTCTAATCAACTAAATATCATATAGTTTCATTATTTCTTTTTATAGGTGCATCAGAAATATTTGCGTTTCTTATTCTCCTATGGTTAATGTGTTTCTTGGGACTACAGATGTGATATTCCAGAAATGTTTAAAGAACTGTAGAAAAAACTGATCTCCACAGCAGAAATAGCTTGCCATTTGAGGGACCAATATCCAGTGGAATAAAATACAATAGTTCTCATGAGTTCACCTTCCACTTTGATATTTAAATATTACACACTTTTCATATATTTCCTGCACTGAGCCACCTTTCTTGTTTTTACAGATCATCTTGCTTGGTTGCTATCTTGATTTATTTTCCACTATCATTTTTGGKTTTGGTCATTTAATATATGTTGAATCAATCTTGAGAAAAATATTCAGATTAAAACATCATATTAAATAATTTCTTTTTATGCATGTGAGATTCAKACATTCAGAAATATATAATGATCAAATTAGCACAATTCAGCTGTCCATTAAGGAAAAGAACACTACTTTCCTCAGATTTTAAGATATCTGTTTTGTTTCGTTGTGTTATTTGAAGTCAATCAGTGCAAATTGCATTTTTGGCTACTTTAATCTTAAAATATTTCATGTAAAGATAGAATTTTTGAGATSATAATCCATATTGTATTCTGCTTAATCAAGATCTTTTGATATTCTGACTTCCTCATTCATAACTGCATTAACAAACAATACAGCTATGATACTATAGAATAAAGTTTCTTTTCATATTAAATGTCAATGGATTTTTTTAAATTCATGTCTATTTCAAAAGGACAAATATATATAATTAGCTGTATTATTTTGATTCTGTATTACTTTCATTCTTTAGGCCTCCAGGTGGTTTTATAGAAGTTCTTTGTTCTAAGGATTTCAGAAGCATGGAAAGTCTTAAAAGCCTTTACAAATTTAARCTAATGATTATTCAGTGAATAAAAATAGAAAWAAAATAGAAATAAAATGAGACTTAAACTGCCTTATTTGCAAAATCAAACAACATACTCAAACTAGAGAATCTATTTTAAAAATTATTCTGTTAATTTGTGCTTCTAATGACAGTAGAAAGATATATCTTTAGACTACTGGATACCATATGTGCTATAAAACAAATTCATCATTAGGTGCAGATTTGCTTTCTCCAAGAATAAGATGCCTTCCATACTTTTTTCTTTGTATTTATATATTCTTGTATGTAAAATTTTATTTTTTTTAACAGAGGCTGTTGCAAACTAACTTGTGGATTGAAAAAGATCTATGTTCCTGGAAGTCTTTAAATTGAAAAAATCTCAAAATTATTGTTTTGCAATTTATTATGAGATATACCAGGAGCTGTTTTGTTTGATCAGATCTCAGAATTGTCAAGTAAGTACAGAAAGAGTGTGTTTTTCTGTGTCCAGTTCTTAGATAACACCAAGGCCTGTAACAGGAACACGTAAGACTCAAGTGATTAAAAGCCCATCTCTGAAACTGGAATTCTCATTATATCAGGAAGAGAAAAGAAACCRTAATACATACTTATCAGTTCCTTTTGCAGAGTGGAGTGACAAATCTGTTGTTCATGGTTGTAATAGTTACTCTTCTACTCAGAAGATTAAAGCAGGAAAGAATGGTGGCACAGCACACTGAAATTCACAATTCACTCCCCCCAGATCTAGTAATGAAAAGAATTACCACAGTGAATAAAATCATATTTGCAAGAAATTTATGCTAGATAATGCCTAGAATAGATAATACCAAGGCATTAAAATAAAATTAAGCAAAATCTCCCTTTTTTGGGGGGGGCGGGGGTGCACTTCCACTCTCAAGAGCATTAGGAATATTTAGCATAATATTTAGGTGACATTTTTTGCCACTAACTTATTTAACAAAAGATTTTGGGTTCTAAAAGCAGACAACGAATTCTGGTTCATGGCTGAATTCTTAAAACTACCAGGAGGAAAATTAGATTTGTGCCTGTTTTATTTAAAGAAAAAGGGAAAAGAAATATCCTTTTGTCAGAATAATCTACACTATGAAGTCAACAGTGGGACCTGCCCTACCAATTTTTAACAAGGTTGAGCAGAATTTCAAAACAAGTGTTTTGCAAATGGCTTTAGGACTTGGAAGCTTAGAAGGCAAGTTGGGGTGRAAATCCTTGCACCATGAACTGAACACAGGCAGCAGGATGAATTAGCCTTGATGCGGTGGTAAAACCTCTCCTGTTACACCTGCAGGCAATATTGCTAAGTTGTTAGTCTGCTAAATAAAGGGCACAAGAACTGATGCCAGGACCATGGGGAAGTGCCAGCGAATGGTTTGCACCCACAAACCTCCCCGAGTCCCTCAGCGGTACAGGCAGCACGCCTGCACCGTAGCTTCCTGCACATATCCTCCTGCAAAAGAATCCAAGCTCCAAGACCACTTGAAATGCAAATCAAAGTTTAGTTTGTGAGGATTTTAATACGTAAGGACTGGGAGGGGTTGCTTTAAAAGTAAAGTCTTGATCCAAATAAAAATACTAATGTAAATATTCCTYGGCTGTTCAAATTTACTTCTTCTTCCGGTGTCCTATTTCCTGAATTTTTATTTTCAGCATTGTGTGCTTTCTGGTACTTCTCTCTTCTTGGTTTCTTTTATACTTTTCTTCCTCTGCACTCCCTCTGAGTTCAGTCGATACAGGTTCATATCACCTTGAGGTTCCTCCTGTGCCTTCACTAACAAACTTTTTCTCCTGTAGCTCCTGCTATCCTCCTGACTCAATTTTGTCTTCTCTGCATCACTCAGTTTTACCCTATTTCTGTAACCTTGTTTTTTCACAGATGAATGGGATTCATTCTCTTTCTCAGAGGAATAACTGAGGACTGTCAGAATTACAGCTGCCAGAATTACAACAGCTGAAGAGTTATTTTCACCAACTGTGTGAAAATAAACAAGCTAAGTTACCCTCTCACCTTCCCCTCTGTTACRCTGGTGTGTGTCTTCTGAAGAAAGCCTCTGTATAACTCTGGAAAGACATATGTGTAAAAGGATCACTTCCAAAATCAATTCCAAAATATCTGTGAAGTGCACCCATACATTTTAAATTCTGTGACTCGTAACTAATTGAAAATAATTTTCATATTCTAACATTGAAATCTGGCAACCAGGCAGCAAATAACAGCCATGTGATATTTTTATCTATACATGATATTTACCTCTTTTAATCAATTTGCATTTGTTTTTTAATTTTTTAAAGGAAAAAATATACAGTGTTAACATTTGTCAGGTTGGATGAGACTCCACCCCWTCAAAAAGAAAAGTGTTATTATCCCTTATATTTCATTTATTTTCTTTATAGCTGAAAAAAGAATACTGAAAGTAATAATCAGTCATCTGCTTCAGACCCAATGCACCATTCTCTCTATTCAGAAGCTATCATGGGAAAATATTAAAGAATCAATTAATAGTGAAAAGAAATCAGTATGAATTTGAGAGCTGTAAAAGGCTGTAAGCCACTGTGTCTCCTAAACAACTTCATTGTGTCCTTCAGGCAACATTGAGTTGACTAAAATGTGTTAATTGGCCTGTGATWTTTTTTTTAATATTTTTTTATGGAAAGTACTGACAACAGTAAAGTTCTGTAAATTCAGAATGTATGGACCTCTCAAATATGCAAGAAGGCATCAAGACCAAATATTTCCGGGTGACAAATAATGATGAGATCAGATCTAGTGTTMAAAACAGAGAAGGACGGTGAGTTTAGTCTAAATGCAGAAATCTACCCTAAAAAGGACAGATGTGAGGATAAAATGAAAGTACACAAGAACAAATAAAAGGAAAGGACAGCTATAAAGATAAATACTAACAAGAATTTATCTATTCCTCCAGGCTTACCTGAAACCTCCGGACTTTCAAATGTGATATCTTAGATTCATAAGGATGTGTAGAAATTGTTGTAGTTGTTAAACTTCAGTGATCTTATTAACAAGTGATCTGCACTTTCTGTTTTATGCTCAGCATTCTCTCTCACACGGTACTTAGTAAAAAAGCTTTTTTCTGTTTCTTATAGTTCATCTGTTAGTAAACTGTTGAGTGTCACAGAAGTTGACCAAAGCTAACTCCACAGAGGTCTTTACATTTGGTGAGATATTATCACCTTCTTGAAGAATTATTATTATTATTATTTTTCAATCCATGTTAGTGCCTAGATACATGACAGTACTCTGGACGTATCTCAAGAAGCACACAGCTAGCAGAGGCTTCACACCACCTAATTCTGGACATTTCTTGAATGCACATATGTTAGAAAGAACTTTATGTTCTCTGCCAGCCTATAGAAGAAGAAATTGCTCTCCACAGGAAAATTCATCACACGTAAGATCTAGATGCTTTTTGACAATGGGAGCTGAAGAAGACCATGTTCCCAATACAGGTCTTGACTGTCCAAAGTTCTGGCAATTAACGATMTATTTGGTTTTCTTCAGATGTGTGCTGCAGGTCTGAGCACTGCTACCGTTTACTCCATGTGTCCTTGACATACATATCATATCCCATAGGCTCAGCGGGAATAGCAGATATTTCATACTGTTTATTGAAGCAGCAAGACAGAGCTGCTGCAAATGAAATACCACACTCCAACCACRTGCACGTACACTTGATAATTTATCCTTCTGCCTTCATCAAACTTATCCTAAGTGTCCACTTCAAAAACATAATGACACATTTGCAGTTAGATTACAAGATTCTAACAGCTCTGAGTATTCATTCTCTTGCACACGCTGGAGATTTTATTTTCGGTGATGGCTTTTTTATTTGATTGATTTTTACTCACTTTCTTACTGACTTTTCACTAATTTAATGGTGCAGAATCTACAGTCAGAGGATCAGCTCAGAATGTTTTGAATCAACCCATTATAACTAGGAAGAAACAGATGCTAAAGCTTCACTAACCAGGTGACTGTTGTCCCATCTCCAGTGACTCCCTCCCCAACCAGTGCTCCTCCAACTGCCTCTATCGCCTTTTTTGCAGCTAGCAGCCCTATTGAGAACAGAGCAGGGAGCTTGACTGCGTATTGTCTCACTCTCCCAGAGTCTTCAGGAAAGTGGACAGTACATGGCTCCTGATCCCCTACTTCCTTCTGACTGCCCACCATGCAGGGAAAAAAAAAAAAAAAAAAGGGGAGGGGAGGGAGTCTTGTAATCAGCAACCAATGCTATTCCCTGTTTTCTCAACCCCAGCTCCAGTTTAGAGAAATCTCTAACAGATAACATCTGGCAGTGATTTTTGAGGGATTAAGGACTAGCGTTTCCTGGACCACAGCATATTCTAGTGCCCTTCCCTCTCCATGCCTCTGCACGAGAAAAGTGAGGAAAAGGCGGAAGACTTCTGTCATTTCTCGACACAAGTGCACATTTCACTTTACTGTATTATTGCCTATAGTAGCACCATTGCCTGGCTAAAGTAGGACATCTTGGGATCTAATTTTATACTTCTTAATGTCCAGATGAGCACAGGAGATTATATTCAACATTTCTAAATCCATTTGGTATAGCATTATGACATAATGTCTTTGTTCAAAATCCCATTATAATCTCATTATATGCAGTGATTTCATTTGACCAGTCCATGCAAAAATGTATCCTTTGAGATACTCCTTCATTTTTCTGTTGCTCCTTCACACAGAACATATCTATTATGTTATTTTAAGGGCAGGTCRCTTCAAACTTCTACCTGTCAAATTCATTTAAAAAACAAATTGTATTTGA
The DNA here is from genome assembly GCF_003343005.1 of Rhea americana. Classification (NCBI taxonomy): domain Eukaryota; kingdom Metazoa; phylum Chordata; class Aves; order Rheiformes; family Rheidae; genus Rhea; species Rhea americana. The sequence goes on along the minus strand of NW_028186867.1, from coordinate 4,169,995 downwards.
CTTCTACTTATTTTAAATCCTTCTTCATGCAGTTTCTCTRCTGCTGTTTATAGGCATTTCTGAAACCACAAAACCCATTAAAAATACTTTTGCAATATCATCTTAAGTTATTGAAATTCAAAAATTGCACTACAGCTGCTAAAGTGGAATATCCAGTGACTAATGCATATTGAATAAAGCATACTCATGAAGCTGTTCTCTGTCAATCTCTATACTGTTGTCTTTGCAAAATAACCACCAGTGCAGGACATGAAAGGATGATCTTCATCCCTTGCAGTTACTTCAGGTGTTGTTTACTCTTTACACCATGTAATGAAATTTCTATACACCAGAATGATAATTGTTTTTGTTTTTTTCCTTAGATATATGACACAAGGTGGGAGCTACTACCCACAGATTTATTAATACTTGTCGCACAAGGGTGTGTGTGGCACYTATTTGTTTGCTCTGATTTGAGAATGCAGATTTAAGGAATATGAAAAGTTTAGAAAGGTTTTTACATTTTGATGGTACAGCTTGACTAGTAGTAGCTAAAGAYGAGAAAATTGTCTTTATAGGATTTGAGAAGTCTTGCTGTGAAATACAGTAACAGTCTACTTTAATTTATCCTTGATTCAAGATCGATATTGAGAAGAACTGACTGCTGACAACGAATAATAGCAATGATATACACAGCAGAGTAGGAGGAGAATATGGCTCCATGCTGACGCTACCCACTAAGACAAACACTATGTCAAACCATGACTGCTGGGCTGGCATGAAGTGCAGACAGACACAGAGATTGATGCATTTCAAGGATGATGAATATTGCTATGTAAATACTCTCTCAGTGGAACATTTTTAATACTAAAAACAGAGCAAGAAAAATGATGGACGAAAAGTATTCTCTCGCAGTCATACAGAACAGAATGGAATAAACCTGGAGACATACGTAACTGTTATGACAGAAAATGAACAAACAAGCAAAAACCATGAAAACGAATCTGTACCTACCAGGGATGTATCTGATGAAATAGTGATAAAAGATATAGGTGATATAAGAGATGACAGAAATGAATGAGGGCTGTAAGTTAGGTACAGGAAAAAGTATGATATCAGACATCAAAACCTGAAAGAGAATGTGGTCTCTAGAAATGCAAAGTTTTTTAAATTAAACACAGATAAAGTTCACGGTAATTTTAATGCCAGGTCTTTGACTGTTGGAAACAAATATAACTCTGCTCTCTAATCTAAGTCAAATTCTGCTAGTTATGAGCCTGGTCTTTCCTTTTTAATCAAATCTGTATTCTTGGGAATGGGACTACTTTGAAGCATCTGGATAACCTTATCTACTCCCTTAGAATATATATTAGAGGAATATTTATTTTATGTTTTCTCTTCTTGAGGATCTTCATCTAAGAGGGAAAATAAATAAAAACAAAAAGAAATCATCTCCTGTTTCATTTTTCATTTACATAAATAGGTATACCAGAAATAACTAGAACTGTCTGGAAATGTTCTGCTCGTCTTTGGGAAGAAGGGATAGAAAATGTATAAGCAAATTGTAGACATTGTTAATATTTTTCAACTTTCAATTGAAAAGATGGAAAGCACATAATTTCTTTCATGTTYATTTTCCATTTGAATCGTTTCAATATTAATCATTTATATTCTCCTTAATTACCATAGGGTCTCAGGGGAACTGAAGTTCATTTGGTTTGATACAAAGCTCTTTCTATGGTCTGGGCTTCATGGCTGGATTGCAACTACTCCATCTCTGGCTGACCTGGGTAGAATTGAGGTAAGGTGGTTTGGATGGGCCACTAAAGACCACAAAAGCATAACATACCTAAATTATACCTATTAGAAGACACAGTGACAAACTTGGTGGCCACAGCTGAATACCAGACAAAATGGTTTGAATTAAAACTGCATCTCAATGTGAAATATTATTTATTATGCTATAGCTCAGATCCCAACCCCCCCTTTTTTTTTATTTGCATTGATAAAAAGTCAGTATTTTGCTTTTCAGTCTAATCTGAGGTGCAAATAAGCATTTTAACATGTTATGATATTGAATACATAATATTATAATTTCTACTGAGATGAAAATCCCAGTTTTTACCAGCTGCAAATGGCCTTTGGAGAGATTCAGGATGGTGAGGTTTGTGATGTCAAACAGCTGTAGATGAAAATATGAGAAACAGTTGACAATAAATAATACAGATGTAAAACTACAAATCTGAGACAAGCACAAAATTGTCATGGTATTATTTCATATGAATTTATGTGATATTAAATACCAATAAATTGTCATACTCTCAGCAAAGTGCAAATAGGAACATACTAATCTGCAGATTTATATTTCAGACAGTCAAGAAAGGAAACAACACAATATTTAGTTAGCATGAACAAACTTCTGACTTTTTTTTTCTTTTTAATGTGAAATTGATTAACTGAAAAGAAGGTGATTTACTCAGTTCACCCAGCAATTAAGGTGAACAGTTCACAGAAATGACACAATTGTAGCCTCTTTTCTTGTATACGAATTATCTCAAAGCAAGCTGTGAATTTTCTGAGTGTAACTATAATTAAACATATTTACTGAACAATTCTAAATCTGCAGTTTATTTGCAAAAGCTCTATATACAAATTCAATATTCAAAATTCAAGCTATTTGATTAGGTCAGTAGGCACATAACATGTTTCTATTTCAAAAGCTTGATTTTTCATATCAAAAGCCTGATATGAATAACTTCGAATTTGCTTTTTGCAAATACTCTTCAATAATATGCTCAAAATTCATCAAACATTATTGTTAGTACTTCTATTCAACAGAATAGTTACAGAAAGCAAACAATACCCAACCCAAATCACTAAAATGCCTATGTAACTTTCCAGTCAAAGGAAGCCTGGCTGATAAATGGAATTTAACAGCATAAAAGAAGAAATTATAATTGCTTACTCAACTTAAAAGAAGAATGACATTCACGTACCTGTAATATATGTAGATTCCTTAAATATATATGAGTAACAAATATATTGCTACTCTTACATATTTTTTCTAAAAAAATTGTTTATTTATCTAAACTTTAAATATAAAATGAAAGTATATTTACTTGTGGAGGCTGAATGTATTATACTTATCTGAATTATTCTGATCCTTAATTTGGAAGATACATTTTTCAGCTGCTAAGCTATGCACTAACATGGGAAGCTGTTTCCTTAAGCCTTCTTTYAGTGCTATAGAAAATACTAACAGAACAATTAAATAATTATTTCAATGGGAGTTGCAGTGCATACAGGTAATAAATATATGGAGCTTATCCTCTTATATCTTCATCRTCTGAGCTTCTTTCCTTTTACTGGCAGGCTTATAGAACTGCAAAAGCCATGATAACTTGATAACTTAAAAGTGTAACCTCTGTTACTTTAACATTTTCATACTGTGTGTGAAGGCATCGTTTACATTAGACAACGAAATGAGCATGGGGGAAAAAACACACTTCTGAAAGACTTTCTACAAAAAAAGGATGAACACGTAGTTCTTTGCACAAAGCATTAGAAAATACTGTGATATTTTATTATTAAAAATGCTGCTGAAAAGTTTATACATATGTGTCCAGCCATATATATCTTCTATCATTACTTAAGGCAAAAACCAAAAAAAATTGCAAAACAATAACAAAAGAAACCATTAAACCCTGCGTGCCTCTTAAGATCAAGAATGTAAGCCTGGGAAAGTACTTTTTCTTTTACAGTTTGCAAAGTGTGTTTTGATATCTATGAAGACCCTATAAATCTGTTACTTTTATAAATCATACATCAGTCAAGATGTATTAAATTATTAAATCAACTTGATTGGAATTACTTTTAAGAGCTAAAATCATTCACTTACAGGATTCTTTTTTACCCAAATGTCACAAGCCTGACACAGTACTGTACATATTGCTAGCAGAAGACAATTGGAAGTACTAAACAAATACTGTAATTCACATTACAAACATACCCAACTGATTATGATGCCAAGCATCATTGCCTTTTTTCTTTTTTTTTTCTTTTTTCTTTTTTTTTCTTTTTTTTTYCCCCATTTTTTTAAGAGCCATGACCGCTGCATCTCAGCTGAGGCATTACATAGGTGGTGGAAATGGCCTGGTATAGAGTCAGCATTAATCAACATGATGTGATGGATCAGTGAAAAAGACAGTTTTCCATTTGCTACTACTCGTACTTTGGGCTTGTTGCTTCTTCAAATTTCAACCCGATCATCCAGCTCAGGGCATAGTACATTTACCACATATACAGAATTATATCAGCCACTTGTTGCATTTTTATCATGTCATTAATTTGCTTTTTAYTTCTTTCTTTCAGAATAAGTTTTACTGTCTGCTATAACAAGGGAGTTGTGCAGATGAATAGACCTCAGTGAATTACCTCGTCTATGATATTATTTTTCAGGATGACTATTCCAAAGCCTTTTATTAAAAAAAACAAAAAGAATAGAAAACAAAATGAGGTACAAGGCATCTTGTGTTAGATTCTGCATGGGACATACGATATTTGATGCAGCTTAGTCATGAATTAACAATACAAAATACTCTGGGATATTCTTGTTCAAGTGCAGACCAATTTTGTTGAAATATCTTTGGTTACTCTCTCTTGATGACACAATAACTTTCTAAGACAAAATATAAAGCAACCTTCATTTGTGAGAACCTGTTTCTAGCTTTTCACATTCCAGATCAGCTGTTTAAATGAAACTGTTAAGTTCTGTGTTTGATAGCTCTGCTTGGCCCTTAGCTTTCCAGTTAAGGAAGGGCAGAAGGGAATAATCAGCTACAAATTTTGCCATTCGTGATGGTGATGCGCTCCGGAATTTGCAGCTATGTTCAGACGTAGAACAGCCAATGGCCTCTCTGCCTCTCGCTCCTTACGTTCACTGACCATGGGACTGCTCTACAGCAGATCAGCAAAACCAGTGTTTTCTGACAGGTGTGCTCTCAAGCACAAAAACAAGATGCTGGGCAGAGCAGTTGCTTATGCATCGATCATCTCTAAACACTTTAAAAAATAGCTAATCAACCAACCCACCATTTCCCCACCTTCATATTGCTTTTTCCCTTTGCTTAGCAAAGCTGAGAGAAGCTTTCTCAGCTCAGATTCTTCTGCAACTGCTGGTGAGTAAGAGCTAGTTCTTCTTGGAAAAGGCTGACCAAAAAGCAGGCTTTCTTTGCTTTTGTCAGGGCACAAAACTCTTCCTAATGTATCACAATAATCAAGAACTACAAATTGGACTCTTTGAATATATATTATTGGATGTTTCTTGGTTCAGTTCAACAAGCTTAAAATAGTAATTGTATTTTTTTTTTCCATTTTCCAATCCATTGCTGTGTTGCAATTTCATGAAGGCTAACACAAAATTAAATTATAGAAAAAAAGCGTTTCAGAAAAGAACAACAATCTCCTATGAATGCTTTAACATGCACTAGTGTAACCTGTAAGAGAAATATGCAGGTCACACAGACAACTGTATCCTCTGCATGACACCATGGCCTGGTATAAATGAAATATGTTAGAAAACTTCATGTCTTTGTTTACCTCTAGTAATTAAGAAGAAAATTCTCCTTTGGGCCTGGAGGAAACAGAGGTGATATGACTAATGTATATACACATAGGTCACAACTGAATGCACAATCTTTCTAAAAGCTCTTTTCAAACTGAAAACATCAATAAAAGCTTCTTCTTTTTTTTTGTTTTTAAACTCACAGCTATGTACATTTTTACAAAGTTTCGTTAAATATAGTTCAGGCTGGCAAGTCATCTCTTTGCACAGAACTATACGTATTTTACTGCATAGTCAGTCCTCCTCTTTTTTTTCTTTTTTGTTTTTAATAATAAAATCCTATTTCCCCCTTCTGGATTACAGCTTCATATGCTGGGTAAAAGCCCATGGTGATGTCTTTGTTTTAACAAGGGCCATTCATGGTATGGCACATAAAGAACTTTTTTTAAATTTTATTCATTAAAAAAAAAAAAAAAAAAAAAAACACCTGTACAGTCACTGGCTCTATCTTCCAGAAGATTCTGCTTCGCTTGTTACACTCAAAACATCATTGACTTCTTCTGGCCCCGACTTTCAATCAAAGTGGTTGAGATCTTAAAGCAGTATCGTAATAGCAACGTACACGTTTCACATTTCACAGGGTTTGTGGTTGAACTTTAATATCAGAGAGTTTCTATGGGAAGGATCAGTAAGAAAATAATGACTGTCCTTCTCTTTTACTTGTTTTTACTTTATATTTGGACAAGRTGTTCTATGGATGGTGTTATTCTTTTTCCTCTTGTTTTTCTTTTATTTTCTTTTTTTTTTTCTTTCTTCCAAGTGGCTTGTGAAAGTAGAGGGGGAAGGGCGAAGCTATACCCTAGTGGTGGAATGTCCATGGGGCAAATTCGTACTGTTTTGTCCTCCACTGAAGGTGTTGAAAGTATGCAAAGGCTGCATGCCTGTTAATGTATTTGGAATCATGGTTATGGTGTTGGGTGTCATGAGCGGAATGTCATCCGGGGACCTTCTCAACGTGAGGGTGTAGTCAGGCGGACAGGTGAGCCTCAGCGTGTCGTGAGCCTGCAGCGATTCACACTCGTGGTCGTGTTCCAGCTGTTTCATCTGCAACGACATAATCTCTTCGTTCTGTATGTGTGCAATATCATTGGTTGTGTTCCTCTGGGGGCTCGGACGTCTGTGAGTCTCGTGACGCCGCTTGTCCTTCTTGTAGTACAAGGCAGCAAAAGCTAAAATGTTGAGGAACAGCAAGGAGGCTCCCACAGCAATGGTGACGCTCAGCTCTGTGGAGTAATCTCGCTTGTTTTCTATCAGAACTGTGGTATCCTCCGGAGCTGTTTTATGGCTGTCTTTTGAATGTTTGGGATTGTTGGCTGGTGTCATCGCTGGGCGTTTGGTGGCCGGCCACAATTTACCAGGAGAACGTCGGGTAACATAAGGAAACGATGTCATGTCAGGAGGGGGGACTTTAGTTGTTGTGGAAACATACTGAAATATTTCATTTAGGTTGTGAAGATGTGGTACAAGCTCCAACCAGAAAGCAACTTTTGTTGCTCGGTAGTGATCACGAACTCGAGGTTTCAGGCCAATATGCAGATAAAGCTGGTCTTTAGGATTGTATTTGGACCAGGCCACTTCTTCAAAGCGGTTAGGTTTTGTGTGGATGAACTTTGTGTCCTGTGGAACAGGCTGGTTTGGATCTCTACAAAAATAAAAACAAGCAATCTTATAATCACATTAAAATAGAGAGTCCTAGAGTTAACCCACTATTCTATAATTAACCTACCCTAGAAATAGACGTTAAAAAAAAGATCTCTCATACTTTAAACCAGAAGTTAATATATAAACAAATGAATAATTACGTACTGTACAACTGTACAACAAATCTCAAACACTCTATTTCTTTATATGAAAATGGGGGGGGGGGGAGAAAAAAATGTGTTTCAGAGCCTAAAAGCTCATCCAGATTTTTGTGATTGCACTTGAGTCTCATACTCTGAAACAGTCTCTGAGAGGTACTACAGTACCTCCCTATAGGTRTAGATGTAGGTTCACAAGGTGTAGGTTCAGCTCTTCTCAGGATTTGACATCATTAGCTTTTTTATTTAAGGTATCTTGGCTGTGAATAGTAAATATGGGCATCTAATCTGTGTGGCAATGTCAGCAATCCATGTGACCATGAGAATTTATACCAGCTGAGGACTTTGTATTTGTACTACATAAAAACTTAAAAGACATGAAGTAGCAGAACCAATACAGGTAAATGGAAACCACTGCTATTTGTGTTTCTTTATGTAACTATTGGTTATATCCTTCCTTGAGCTATCTACCTGAATGAAAACTTTTGAACTGTTTGTGTGTTACAATCCTTTCTATTGTTTGCATTAAGAAATTGTTATTTGAAAGTTCAGCATGTTCAGTGGTACTAAATAACTATATTCTGTGAGCCTAAAGTCTGTCTCATCTAAGAATGGAAAATATAATAGATGAGGTCAAGAGGTTTTATAATAGTTAATTAGTAATAGAGATAAGATTAGTACACTACAGAAGTGGAGAGAGCATTTCAAGGTTGGTAAGCCAAATATTAATTGAAATTATGCTTTTCCCATTTTTTTTCTTACAAGTTCAAAATAAAGCAAACCAATGGCACAAAAACATTTAAATGTGGTTAATGTGTATCTGTCCTTATAATCTATGTAAACCTTATGCAAATATTACTTCTCTGGACATTAAAAAATATACAAGCATAAAAACAAGTGTAATAGTTTAGTATTCCATTGTGTATGAGTTTGAATCTTCTCTTACAGCAAAGTGTACGTTTTGGACTTTGTAATGTATTGTACTGAAAGTATATAATTCATTTTATATACATTACGCAGAGAACTTTCCATTCTCTTTTCCATTCCCATATGCATTAGTTTATTTCTTGTGAAAATCATTCTAATATTTTCCTTTTTTTGTAACATACTGTTATCTATGCTATGGAATTCCAATACTCCTACAGATTTTAAAGCATTTTAGTTTTTTTAATTTTTTTGTTTTTCTGTTTCCAGATGTTCATGAGCATGATTTCCTAGTTCAGTGTTCCTTTGCTGTTCATAAAGAGTTATTCCCTAATTCTTAAGCTGGTACGGTAGTTTGGCTTTAATAATTTAATGATTCCTGTACTCATATGTTTACCTGAAAGAATTTATATTTCAACTTTATTGAGTGAAAGAAAGAATTCTCTTCTTATTTAATTTTGGTACTTTATTTATCYGTTTTGCCTATTTTACTGTATCAAATATTTCCCATTTGAATAAGGTATAAACTGGAGATTCCAGAACTGTGGTTATTCTTTTATGACTTCTATTTGATTTTATTTTAAGTAGTAATCATTAGCCAAATTTTGTATATTATGAACAAAACTTAATTTCATAATAATTGTTCATACTGGCTGAAGCTGGGGAGTAATATCTAGTTCCAAGCAGTACAGCAGCAAATTTTAATATGCTGCTGCTTTGAGGGATTCTAAAATACATTCAGAAAAAAAGGAAAAAAAAAAACATTTCTTTTGTTCTCAAAGAACAGACAAGAGGATTTGGTAAATTCAGATAAGATATTGGCCCAATAGACTATATCTACTATAGTAACTTTGTGCTCAACACATAAATTCTAAAACAAATAAAAAATCAAGTTGTCAAAGTATAAATCATTTTTCATGTCAGAAACTCAAAATCTTGGAAGTGTTACAGCATAAAATACCTCTCATATATTCTACACATGACTTAAGCACTTGCTGTTCTATTTCATAAGTCTAAAGACCCTAGGAAGAATCTTACAGAAGAAATATAGATTAAGCTAGCATATGTAAATRAGTTTTGTTTGAGACAAAATAAGGGAGACGAAGAAGGTGAGCACTCAGTTTAATGAGTTCTGTGTCCTAATCACTGGCTTCCCCCTTCTCCTTCCATGGGTAGAGATATATGAGAATGAAGGGAGTAATTCTGCCCCCACAGAAGATTTGTCTTTTGTCAGAATTGAAAGTATTGGAGTGCTTAGACTGATCACTTTTTTTTCATGTCCTTATGTAAGCAGATTATGATTTTAGCAACGAACAGTTTTAAAATTAACACTCCCTTCCCTACAAACAGACTACAAAATAAATATATATGAACCTCCTTTTTCTTTCCTTGTCTCTCATTCTGGGCCTCCATCTCTCCTTTTTTTACAATATCTACTCAGAGTAGCCAATAATATTGCCACCTCTTCCAAAGGCAAGAGAAAAAATTATACCTATATACATATGTATACATACATATATATATACACACACACACACACACAAAGATGGTCTTTTATTTCAGGGTTTCTTTACATGGCTATGTATGGGCATGAAGCTGCTCAGTGAGGGAAGGAGCAGGAAGCAAAATCAGCCAGCCCTACAGACGTATCATTGATTTGCTGAGGTCAGGAGAACTGTACAGTTGACATAAACTGTAGAGTTGATACATTTAGTCAATAACTGAATAAATGGTGTGGTATTAGCTCTGAATTTGGGGGGGTAGGTATCTGAAGGTATTTTTTCACAAGACAATGGAATAACTAAGTCCAGTTCTAGACAGAGGATCTAATAATTCATGGATGTTGGTTTTGTAGAATTATTTAGTGGATATAAATAAAAGGTTTTATACCCTCCTTGGTCTGCCTCCATGCTCATGGTGAAAGTTCATAAAAAACATGAGGTTATGACTTATGATATGTTATCTTTTTCTTGTGATGTAGTTTAGTTTATCCAAATATAAATATTTTTTTCTGGTATTACATATAGAGCATAGATGTACATAACCTTTTATTCTATCCAGTTAGCTGTTTGCCAATAATTTTGATCGTCCACTTGAACTATAACATTCCTATTTCTATTTTTAGTCCTTCACATCACCTTTGAGTTTCTGGCCATTCTTGAGGCTCAAACATGTAATTACAGAACGAAAGACCATCTTTTAAAACCTCACAGTAAATCATAATGATAAAAATATAACTTGAATAATCTAATTTCAGTTCTGTACTTCCTCCATTACAGGCTCTCCTAGGAACAAAATAACCTGGTTCCCAATCCCTTCAGTTGGCAGGGGACGTTCTTCTTGTTTATTCAACTGCTATTTAAAAACTGTTAGCTATAGCTGTTCATTTTACCCTGTAATTGTTTATTTTTACTACTTAGATAATTTAATTTAAATATTTTCTACATCAATAAATGCCCCTACCATGAAATTTATGTGGCGAACTTGCCTTCAACAAACGTGAATGGTCCATCTTGTTTTATCTAAGCTGTTTTCTTATTAACGTGAAAAATCACCTGATTTTACTTATCCCCCTTTTCCACTTTCAGGCTGCACTGATTTTGCTCAATTTAACATGTTGCAGTTTATTGTCATTTAATTCACACCTCACGGGCTACAAGTATACATTCAAAGCATTGATTTTTTTCTCAAGTGCTATAAAATAAATGTGTCTGCAATGCACACTGATTGAAGGGCAACAAACATTCCTATTTACAAGGTGAAATAGTAGCTCACCTAATGGAACTAAGTATTTTATTCCAGGTGATATCAGCAYCAGAAGATTGGCAGAAGCCTTAGGAAGTTTTTCTTAACCTGAATTCCATATAACATGTTGAAATGACATTTGTCTTATATGTATAGTCACAACAGCATTAGGCATTACTCAGCACAACAGCATTGTTACATTAGTGCTTCCGGGCTTGAAAGTGGTACTTTCTTTTTGTGTCATTCTTTGATTTTATTGGAAAAAAAAATGTCTTAACAGTTACAGTCAGCAAGTATGTCATACCAAGTCTGTCTCCAAGACACCAAAAGACCCCTTGATCATTTTTTTTCTTTCAGAAGTCCTCTTTCTCTCCATATGAAAAAAAAAAAAAAGTGGAAAAGAACCTTACAGTTTCTTCATACTCGCCCTGATTTTCCAGGTTATCACAATAAAGATATTAATGATACAGTCATTCCTGCCTGAAAGACTGGTGCGGAGCACATTTTTTCCCTCCCTCCTTTCCTCGCTTATCACCATGACACACTGTTTGCCATGCTCCCTGTCACCTATTATAACTGCTCTGGAAGCCAAACYATGATAACTAGGCTGTTTCATTTGACTAACACAGACTTGCCCTTGGACACACTTATTTCTTCAGATGGAGATATAAAAAAGAAATGCAAGTCTCATAAAGGAGTTCACAGAGAATTAATTTGAAAACGCATTTTAATCATTATAAGTTAAACTGAGTCTTCCATTAGAAAGCCAAACTGAATATAAAGCATATATATACTCAATTAACTATCTGCTAATTTGCTATTAGCAGTTAGCTATTGTCTTCAGAAACAGCGGTAGTAAATTAATTCAGAAGAATTTCTCTGAATTACAAAGAAAACAAATATATGTCCTTTAGGACTATATGTCTTTCCCTTACTAGCACAAACAAAATTGGATGAATGGGGCCAAAACCAGGCAGTGTCTTATCTACTCAAAAGAGGGTAAGTATCAGAAACCCAACAGATGAGCATGGCTTCACATTTATGGTGTGGTACTTCAAATCCTTTTTCCAAGAGTGTAAGTGGCCAAATATTTGGGAAGGGTTGGCCCCTAACACCTCATGTCACTCATTCCCCCCCACCACCTGCACAGAGGTACTTGTGAATGCTGCAAAATGGCCCTAACTAACAGAACATCTGAGCAYATAAAATTACCATTACAATTAGGATTGTACTACTGGTAGCAAATGGAAGCCTTTAGCACACTTCTTAATGAAGCTCTCACATATAATTTTGCAAATAGTGGAATCAAAAGCCATATATTCATGTCGTTTTTACATCTCAAATGTGTTTATTCACACATACTCTATAACAAATTACTTCTCTATTTCGGAGGCACGTTTTCAGAAACATACATTTTTGAAAAGGCTAAGATGATTTTAAATGCAAAAAACAGTCTTAGCTAGGTAAAAAATGGAGGATTGGCAAAATGCAGCTTCTAAGTATTCATTTCAAGCACGATCTATTTGACATTAAACAGTCACCTCCTATTTGCTAGCTTCAGTAACTGACTTCGAAGTAAAGCACAATAAAAGCACTGTGCTCTGTGCTGTGGCTTTGACATCTAGTGATTTTAGGGCATTGACCTGCCCTCCAAGCCGAGCCTTGGCAGCTGGCCCATTAAACAACGTGTGGTTTTTTAGCAGTAGGCGGTGCGTGTCAGTTAAAAGCCCAGCACAGCCCATCAGGAAAAATGCACTAACTAAGCAGTATTTACACAATAAGTACCTGGATGTGGCCTCTGAGAGTCATCAAGACTGGAGGAGTGGTAGAGACATTAAAATGAATTAATAAACCTGCAGTCATCTAGCTAACAGATATTTTAATACAKGTTGCCATGAGTACAAACACAAAGAAAGCCAAGTTATATCAGAATAGAGAAGGGAAATAAGAAATAAATAATATAATAACTAAAACCAACCCTGAACGATATCAGTCTTTCTGAGAGTTGGAGGACCTGAGCATGCACACGGATTTCAGGTTGCTTGTGAGAGGGTAGGGAGGAAAACAGCTACCCCAGAGAAGTGCAGGCTAAACATAATCTTAAATATTCTTTATCTCCAAGTATTCTCTTGTGCTATCCAGAACAATTAATAATTGTTCATAAAAACCAAGACCCTCCTCAAAAAACCCCAAAACATAACATGTCTTGCTTTGTTCTTTTCCTTTCTTTGCACGAACTGAAATATTACAGTCACAGTCTATAAATGACACATTTTTCAGACTACTTGTAAAGGAGCAATTTTATAACAGAATATATGCTCCATTCCTGTCTCCTTTCCATTTACTGTGCATATCAGAAATGAGGAAGCTTCAGAAATGATTAATGGCCCTCCGAAAGCACTTGTGGTGTCTTCAGGTGTAGCATGATCATGGGTTCATAGCCAGAGGACTTGGTGATGGTATGTGTAGCCTGCTGAAATTAGCTTTCAAGTAGCAATACTTGGAAATTGCTTATAATTATGAGCAATGGTGGCAGTCAGGGCTGTGAGAAGTTCTTGTCAGCCTCAAATAAGCACCTAAATATGACTTCTTGCTTTACAGGGTATAAAAGATAATATAAAGATATATAAAGGTGTATGCATAGATGTTTGTGTATCTGTGTGTATAAAGATAATATATAATATAAAAAATTGCAAATAATAGTGATACAGCAGAGCTCTCACATCTCCATAATAATACAAAGGTACCTGTTTGTCTAGTGCGCAGTGCAACAAAAGGTTTCTTTTTGTCTTGTAAAGTGACCTGAAACATTTGGTTATTTTTCACACAATTCATGCTCCAGCTTTTTGTTAAGATTGCAAAATCTCCCTCACTAGAATGTCATCTGGGTTCATTAAAGGCTGCGAGAGCTGCTGAAACCCCCGAGTGTCAGAACACTAGGCATGCTGAAATTTTCTTATATTGCTGCATACCATTTACTGCACTGCAGTAAAGCTGCAGTTTCCAGAGCCCAATCCTGCCATTAAACATTCATTTGAAAGATTTATAGCCCCTTTGTGCCACAAGTATCTTTATTTTAATTCAGTACCRAAGACTCAAGGTTAACAATAAAGCCCTTGCTGTTCAAGTAAAGCACTGCAATACTCTTTAAAAGAACGTTACAGAAAGAGGGTTTAGAGCACAGAAGTTATTAATACGACTTGTATATTAAGCTGTTTTGAAGGCTTTTTCCTTGATGTTTACAACTCCTTTGCAGCAAAACATTCATGTCTTTAATGGTTTGGTAATTTAAATTTTAATTTTTTAACTGTCTGGAAACACATTTTATAACTGACACTTTTCTTGATTCAAGTCAATTACTTCTAACTGCCTTTATAACTCTCAAAGGGAAAAAAATCCTTCTAATGTCTTTCTTTCTGACCCACCTCTTCTCTGAGTTCCCATTCCAATGAAGGTCCCTAAGAACTTCCTTATTTTTGTAACAAGTAAGTGCTATCTGCCTCATAGTTTCTTCTTCAAGTAATAGATGTTTCCTCTKGTTTTCAGCATGTTAGTGAGTCACCTTTTCTCTCAGAGACATGCTTTTTCAATAACAATTGCCCTATTTTTTGAATCAAAAAATACAGAATATTATTTCTTCTTGCTGAGCTGGTGAAAAAATATAGTCTGAGCAAAGACACTAGTTAAAAATCTAATAAATATGAATAAGACCCAGTTACATACTGCCTTACGCATCCCAAATAGTGCTATAATACTGTAGTAAAATCAGTGTTTGAATACACTGCTATGGAACATATTTTAGAAGTATGTTATCAACCAAAAGGAATGCTGGAGGTCAAACATACCCAGTTTTGGCGAAGTTTGTCCAGTATGTCATAACTACTGCACTGAGCATGACGTCATTCTTGGAAAAGTTGCAGTTGAACAGTTCTGTTGGGCCAATCATAGGAATGCCAAATACGTAAGGGACTTCATCACCATGAGCTGAATCAGCCCAGCTTGGTTTCATTTCACTTTGGCAGTGATGATAAAATGCATAGAAATATGTTGGAGATCCATACTGGGCATGTAGGTCAGCGGTGGCCACAGCAGGTGCAACCCACTGGTGGTCAGTAAAAAGAGCTACCAAAGTCTTCCGTCTTGTTTCAGGGTTTTCTTTGTCTGCCCAGTCAGTATACATGAATTTAATGGTCTCTCGCAGTGTATCTTTCCCTTCTGGATAACCATATAGATTGTCCACAAAATTGGAGACGGAAAAGTCAAAGTCATTGGGGGAAACACCATCTTCATTGTCTACAATGCCGTCCACAAATTTTAAACCTTCTCCTTGATTGACRCCCAGCATTATGTCATAGTTAAGGAATTCCCCTTGCTCCATAAGAATCTGAGGGTCATCTGGAATCACGTCCCCATCGATCACAGGCCCAAAGGCAATGTGGTACGTGGCTGGAGTGATGGTCTGTTGAATGAGTTCTTTGTAGTTCTTATTCCGAAGGCATTCAACCAAATCAGTGGTATCCAGCATGTCGCAGCCCACTTTATCTGCCAATATCCGAGTATACTTGGCAGGCTGATAGTTCACTGCCCAGCTGGACAGGGCTGTTCCACTCTGTATGATAGCTTTTTGGAACAAACCTGCAGGTGCAAATTGTTTAAATGCAAATTAAATTATATATTTTTTTAAAAAAAAAGCAGCTTTCACTAAGCAAAAAATATTTTGATTKTATGATACCTAAAGGATGCAAATTCCTATATTTCAATTCAATTTCCAGGTATTCTACTCCCTTTCTATAGCATCTYCAATAGGCTACTAATTAAAATCTCTTTTGTTCTTGATGACTGTAAATAGAAAGCATGAAGGTTTCAGGTTACTGTTTCAAGAACARGACTCATGTTTGTAATGTAGTTTTCTGCATCTTTAATGGAAGTCCCCTAGCTTTAGCACAGCGGTAGTGCTGTAAAACTTTCTTCTTTAAARGAGTGGCAGCAACAAGCAATAATATCTTCTTCTCCATGTAAATGACTCTCATAAAGGCACTCCTCAGTAGTTTAAAGGTCAAAAGAAAATTACACACTCTCTTTTCCTTCACGGAAGTCATGCATCACAAAATTTGAAAAAATCTCCTGTGTTAAAATCAATTTAATAGGCTTGGGCCTTCTACTTTGACATCATTTTTTCATTACCGTGTGTGTGTGTGTGTGTGTGTCTATATTTTTTTTCTTTGGTTAGCACTGTCTACGTGGTGAATTAAACTATATTTTTGTTTTCTGAAGAGAATAAGATTAGATTCAATGGTCCCTTCTGGTTGTTTCCTATATACCAATACACAGATTGAGCAAAGATACAGACTGAAGAGCTGCTTTGTGTCACCAGAGCACTGAAAAAGTGACTAGAGCATCTACTTTTTCTTGAGAGGATCACTAAAATAGCCCATTTTATATTTTAGCTAAAATGTCTGGGCCTCTTTTGCACACAATTTCCAATGAGGAGCTCTTGAAATGTCTAGGATAGTAAAAGCTTCAAAAAATTTTAAATACCTTGAAGCATTTATATGGAAAAGTGACTCTGGTTGATACATCTTTACGATGATTACTTATTGCACATGCTACAAAATTTCAGTGCTACAATTATTTAAGTTTTTCATTGCTCCATCTGCTTGCTTTTGTCATGGCTTACTCAACAGTTATTTTATGCACCCTATTTCTATCAATACGCTGAACTGTCAGGGATAATTTTGCATATTCCCAAATAAGGTGTTCTCATTAGCAGCTATGCTACAATTGTCTGTAACAGCTTAGCCTTCTGACATAGATTTCTGGATGTTTAATACAATAGAAGAAACATGGGGTTATAAATACAGCAGATACTTTGGTCTTGTCTTCTTTTATTAATTCTTTGTAGAACTGATCTTACCAACAAGCATCTGTATAGTTCAGTGCTGCTGCTCTGTGTACACACATACAAACACACACATACATACCCATATGTATATACATATATAGAGAGAGAGAGTAGAAATCCCACAGCTCAGACACTTACCAAAATATTAAAACCTTTATGTAGGATCACACACTATTTGTGGGGGGTTAACTTATTTTTGAATAAGATTATGTAATTATTAAGTAATGAGTAATGAAAGCATCTGGAAACATTTTGGAAATGCAGACAAGAGTGCATAAGAAATGAAAAAGGTCACTACTCTTTACTATTTTAGTCAAGGCAAACTATGTGATAGAAGAGTCACTGGAGAATGTTGATAAAACTTGAAAAAGTATATTGCCCATAGCAAAAAAATTCTGTTATAATAGCATTTATTTTTTCATGTCAGAAATATTTATGTTGACTGGCTAATATGAACGCATAATGCTAGCTAGAAGGTATTTTACAAAAGTTATAAACTTCACATAATTCTGTGAGCCTACCTGATATGGCCATTTACCTTACACTATAATGTTAAAAAATCCAGTCACACTAGATTTAAAAAGAATCATTTTACCATAACCGAGCTACTTTGCTCAGCTCATAAGATTGTTACCTTCTGAATAGTGAGAGAGTGTCAGAAGACTAACACAGGAAGCTCCTGCCCCAGATCCAAAAATAGTAACTCTTTTTGGGTCTCCTCCAAAGGATCCAATATTTTCTTCAATCCAACGCAAAGCTTGGATTTGGTCAAGCAATCCATAATTGCCTTTTGCAGCTTGATCCCCAGTACTCAGAAAACCTATAAGGCAAAAAAGATAATTTTAGTTCACCAGCTACAGAGTTAGCTACAGGGTATCCACATATTCACAACACATATTCCCATCTTTTCATTCTCTGGGCTTTTTTTTTTTTTTTTTTTTTTTTTTTTTT
>NW_028186867.1:4093678-4151882 GCF_003343005.1 Rhea americana | reverse complement strand
TTTTTTTGTGCAAAGACAACATTCAGGAAGAAATGGGAATTCTTTCAATAAGGACAATGTTCCCTAACATATTCATTTAAATGTCTCTTTCCATGGACTAAAACTATTCTAAACTATGTATAGTTTATACTATAAGCTATAGCTATAAAAGCTATTGTACTTGTGATACATTCAGAAATAGAAAGAAAGATGAAGAAAAAAATAAAAGGAACAACAAAAGCCTAGGAAAAAAATACACTCCAATTTCACAAATGATATTTATTAGGAAGATAGCAGGTAAATCCTCAGTATTTCAGCCTTTGGTATGGAGATTTTATCTGAACAAATCAGGCTTTGTTTCTTTCCTTGAAAACTGCAGGAAAGCTTTGCTGCAATTTTTTTTGTTCTTGCACTGTGGTTATCAGATTTTAGAAACAAAGCAAGACACACTTGCTGCTTGTCTTGCAACTTAGAACAAAATGACCGACAGACTAGGACTGAGATTAATTTTGTTTTTCTGAAACCTACTAACCTGAAACATTATATTTATCCACTCTACCTATCATTCGCAATCCAGACCTTGTGCTACGTCCAAATTACCACACAGTCATGTACTTACACTCCTCTTTTTAACTCCCACAGACCTTTTCCCRTCAAACAACTGGAAAAAAGAAGTCTATTAGAAATACCTTACAGCAGCAGATGGATGCTACTGATCTAGGTACCACTGACCGCTGCTTATCAAGACAAAGCAAGGAATCTCTCAGTGGTGTTTCCAAGTCAATTATAACTTCAGATACRTTTGCCAGAAGAGGGCCCCAGGACTCAGGAGATCTGCAGTCCTGGAAACCCTGAAAGGGTTTGAAATGAAAGGGAGATTCATTGTCTGTAATCCTGTAAGGCACCTCAGCACCCCGYGAAAACGCCTTTGTGCTCCTAGGAAGAGCTGTAAGATAAACCAGAGGTCTCTAGAGGAAAAAGGCCTTGCAGTACATTTGAACTGCTTTGGCACAGGAGAACAACTCTCTTTTTTGTGCTAACTGTGATTATTTTTTTAGTGACAGGCAGAATGAAAATTCACAAGGTTAAAGCCGATAAATGAATGAAAACAGAGGAAGTGGTAAGAGGAGAAAGAGCAAGAGGAAAGAAGCAGAAGAAATGACAGTTGTCAAACTTCATCACATCTGGATTTGTATATTGTTTTCTATGGTCAAACTCCTACTATGAGATGCAAAATCCAGTCTCAAATAATATAACARAAAGAACAAATTCCAAAACTGGAATGCTATATAGTCTACATTATGGTGGCGTAAATTTCTAAATGCAAATTTGGCCACGGTTAAATGAAATGTATCACCTTGCACCCAGAAAAAATCTTTTTCATATTTAATTAGCTATTATTAATAGATATTTAACGTCAGTGAGTGTTTCATGAGCCCCTGTATTTATCAAAAAAAGATGCTTTGATTTGGAGCAATATGAATCATAGTCTTATTACTTAGTATTTGATGTAGCTTTCTCATAAAGAAAATCTCTAATAATAGCAACCACCACAGTTAGAAGAGCAGTAACATCTTATTTCCCTTCCATACAAGTGTATAAAAAACAAACAAACTATTAATCCATAACTGCTCCCCTCCCCCTTTTTTCACAGATGTGTTTTTCTCCTTTTCACATGCTTTTATTATATTTTTAGGACTGTCAAAGAAAGAATAACCCACTTGCTGGGTTTGTTGCTGCAATTCACTGCAATGTTCTATAATATTCTATAATTAAGCCTTTATTCAATCAGAACTATGACCTCCCTTGGAGAAAGTGACTGTTGTAACCTTTAAAGCAGCATGGTAATTAATATTCAGAGCCTAAACACGTTCTAGCTCTTCTAGCAGCATCAGGCTAAAGCTGGTTGATCTTTGTGATTTTGAATTCTTTCCAAATGTACTAAAAGGTGACTGAGTGAAACTGCAATCAATGAATATCTGATGTTAGACAAACGAAGAATTTTTGTTTCCACACTTCTCTGCTGATTCTCATTAATTGCAAAAGCAAATCTTCCTAATTTAAAAACCAGTCATCAAAGCGAAGTGTCAACCCCACATGACACAAAATGAATTCATAAATCTTTCTTTTCTTGATGAGGATATATATGCATTCATGCTCTGAATATTGAATCAAAATATTTCTTCAGAGCCTTCTCAAGAAATTCAGGCAAGGAGTAACTATTTGTCCAGAAATACAGAACACTAACGAGAGGTTTTCTTTGTGCGGCCACTATGAAGATTTCATACCAGGATGTTCATGTGTTACTTCAAAATACTGAACAAAAATGAATGCAGCTTTGTTTTGAATCGGGGATTTATCTTTTGTGACCATTAGGTATATATTTTTAAATCTAGTAAAAATATTTTCAATTTTGTTTTATGTCATGATTGGGTATTCAAWCTATGAACTCAAAATCCCTCTGCCACGGTTTTGCTAGAATCCAGAAGTTCTTCTCACTATCCTAATACAAAAAAGGAAGGAATTACAACTTGAATGTGGAAAACAAAGAGTTTCCTCCACTTAATGACATGGAAAGGCATTAACTGTGATATTCACTTCTTGACTTTACAAAGCTTCCTCCTTTAAATATTGAATTGTAGAGGTGTCCACATGGCCCCCATTGCAAAATACCCTSGATAACAACAGCAGACAAACAGGAGTGTGAGTGAAGCCTCTCTGTGGGTGCATGGAACAACCAGAAGGGCCTGGAARGGCACCTGCTCCAGACTGGTAATGCTGACGGGGAAGATGCCCATCAGCTGGACTGAACAGGAGAGACTGCAAAGAAGCTATCTGCAAGCAGAGAAAAATCCACTGGAAAGGATGTGTGAAAGAAGCACAACACTTTGTAGCCGTGAGGAGAAGGAAGTGGGAACAGGGCAGCTCCCAAACGGGGCTGGACACTGCGAGAAGTCACCCCTGGCCTCGTGACCTCTGTGCAGTCCAGGCAGAGCTTTCCCCCRTGGGGTGTCTGCACCCARCTGGGRGCTGTCCATGCAGGACGGTCTGTGCACACACACGCAGGGGGTGTGCAGGGGCCTCATGGGGTGTTCTCCCGCGTGAGGGTCCACGGGGTAGTGGTGGCTCACATGCTGCTGTGGCAGCCGCGTCTCCCACAGGGAGATCAGAGGAACCTGTGCTCCTGCGGGCGCTGATGACCTGCGGAGCTGGAGGGCACCCGACCGTGCAAGTGTGTTTGCGTGCATGTGCAGGAATATGTGCATTTGTAACTGTTTACTAACCTTTCTAAGTGCCTGATGCTGTTGTACCCCTGATATATCTCCTAAAAGTATAGCTCACGGATTGCCAGTGAATTATGTGCCATTAATAAATCAATAAACTGCTTTTATCCTGATTTGATCTAAATCACAGGAATTTAGCATTTTTCCTATGGCTTTAGTTTATTAAAACAAACAGAAAAACACCATCATTTTATGATAATAAAAGGAAGCCTAAAGAGTTCTTGATTTGTTTTGCCATATGACTTACAATTAACATTGTCTTTTTTTTTTCTACATTCATATATAAAAAAGTAATGCTTCTTCAAAATGAGCTTTTTGAAGTAAAAAAACATTTTGATTTGTCTCTGGCTCTAATAATGGAAGCATCCAAGATGAAAGCTTTAGTTTTAACCAACTAAATTAGTTACAGTGAAAAGTGAAGATTGTAAGTGGAAATTACTGGGAATTTTCCTTTTCCACAGCCTTTAAAATGAATAGACTTGTAAGTCACAAGCTGTTATTTGTACTGTTTCAATAATGCAGTGAAGACACAAAGCTATGCAAACAGCTCCTTTGGATCCCACTTACACAAGAGGAAATCTCTAGCTCTATTCCTATAGTTGATTTTTCCCACTATGCCACTGGAATCTTACTGAGACACTAAAAACAAAACAAGCAGTGATATTTCCCCTGTACAACAAGAACTACTGAAAATTTATGCGGTAAAACAGGAGTGAAACTGCAGTGAGACACAGCCAGTGCCAATCCAAAATCCCCACAGTCCACCAGGCAGTTTTGTTGCCGCCYATCGCTTGCCTTGTCTCCTATGAGGGCTATGTTTGTGTTAGCAGGCATGGCAAACCTGTAAATGTGGGTCTGCAGAACAGAAAAGTTGTTGTCCGGGTTTCTTTATTTGCTCATTTTGGTTTTTACTTTGGACTAGCTGTTGTCTGGTCCCATGGACTGATCACTGGCAGGTGAAGCATTAGGGTGAGTTTGTCATTCAGTGGAGGTTYGTCTGCATGGAATCCAGCTTGTACCTTGCAGGACCACTCTGCGATATGAAACAACATACAAGAGGTAGGGACAGTCTGCAAGTTTCCTATGAAGATGCAGTTCTGATCTGAACTAAAACACTGGCACATACTCCAGATCAAAATGATAATCTTCCAGCTGCAGAATCTCAATGTGTAAGGAGCAGGCTCTGGTACAGTCCCACTTCAGCTGTGGACCTTGCTCAGATACATGGATAGTTCATGAGACTGCTTAACTATAAAGCATTTCACTTTATAAGATACTGGAAAGTACTCTATCCTAATACTTAGCAAATAGTATTCCCAACTAAAAGTTGGAAAAAATATATAATTTGGCAGAAACCATATGACCATGTCAAGAAGCAATAATTATTATGTCTTTGTGTCATGTAGAGCTCCAGATCAGAGGAGATATGAAAGGATGATTGGATCTCAGTGAACTTTAGCCATCTAAAAGTTCTGTCTCTAATATTATTTGTACTAACCTGACTGCTAATACAGGGAGACAAAAAAAGTGAAAACCCTCTAAAAGCAGTTTCAGATTTTCAAACATCTATCTTTGGAAGAGTCAAATTCTCATCACAAAGTAATTTTCTTTCTCTGTGGAAAATAGACAAACTTACCAACAGACAAAAGAACAGCTTAGACCTGTTGCCTATTGTTTAGGCAACATAAGATGAAATCAGCCTCTAACTGGAGAATAACGTCACCTCTAGTACTAGTGGCTCCTGTTGATCATGACAGAAAGAATGGAAATAAGGAAGATTCTGTTCTGCCTGTTATTGAGAAGAAAATACCGAATGACTCCCTTGACTTCACTGCAGCTATCCTAGACTTAATCAGCAGAGAAATGAAGAGAAATTTACTTCCATTTGAGGACACTTTTCATTGCTCCTACTTGCTCTAAAGTAGTTCTACAGAAAAGGAAATGTTTTATCTTTCAAGAATTACTAAGCAAGCCTTTTGCATGAATAAAAAAATCACTTTTAAAAGAACAGAAAAATAATTAAAATGCATATACTTTAGAAAAATAAAGAAAAAAAAGCCACCATGAAATTAAATACTGTAGATTAGGTCCTGAGAACTATAGCTTCAGCCTAAGAGATAAATGCCATCACCAAGATAACTGCTTTCCTGCAGCAATTTGCATTCATTTTATCCCTATGTGCTGATTTCTTATTCTTTTTAAATCATTCCAATAATAAAACACTATGACAACTTTCCTTTGCCAGTTCCCACACAGTATTAGCCAGTATTATATCACTGCAGGAAAAAAAACTATTYTTTATCTTTGTATTTTGGCCCCTGGGCCTAATCCATATCAAATCAATTTGATAGCTGGCTGAAAGCCTAAATTTCAGCTGTGAGTGTTCCTCCATTGCTTTGTGCCCTTTATTTTTCTTTTCTATTCTGTTTGTTTGCTCAAAAAGCAATGCTAGCAGGACACTGGAAACTGAGCTACACTTCTGTGTTCAGATTTTTTGACTGCTTCCTTACTCATCCTTCCACATCAGTCAGCAATGACACTTGAATTCCAGTATCAACACCAGCTGTAAATGAAACAGCAGCCTCCAATAACAAAGTTATATGTGATAAAAGTTACTGCTCTAAGCGAAGGCAACTATTGATAACACTTCTACTACATTGCATTATTTTAAAACATTTATTTTTTTACTTTCTCTTTTTAACTGTTAGCTAACGTATGCTCACTTCTTTCTCCTCTTACCAT
Organism: Rhea americana; assembly: GCF_003343005.1. Taxonomy (NCBI): domain Eukaryota; kingdom Metazoa; phylum Chordata; class Aves; order Rheiformes; family Rheidae; genus Rhea; species Rhea americana. Next base: position 4,145,877 of record NW_028186867.1, on the reverse strand, counting down.
GTTCCCAGGGGATATACATAGTCACTTGGGTGTAAACATAGTTCTTTGTAGACATTGCCAGGGCGTAATAGGTTAGAAGTTATTAGAAACAGAAGGGGAACCTAGGGACAACTGAAAATGCAAAAGATTTTGCAGCTCTCTCTCTTCAGTAACTTTTATCAATAATAATAAATAAATAAGAAATAGATGCTTTCTCTTCTCAAGGATGAATGCTTTTGCACCACTCTAGTATCTCTTGGGAAATTTTTTGGTGTTCCAAATTTATACTGCAGTAGATAGACAGGACAAAATGCCTCAGTGAAAAGAGAAAAGACTGCTTTGGTGTATCAAAGCCAATATTTTCTTACTGTTTCAAAATAGTAGTAAAGTTTACAAATGCAAATCAATATTAGTAATTATATTAAATTCTTAAGAATTAAAAAAAATCACAATTCAGAAATATATTTGAATTTGATATATTTCGTTATATTTGTTTTTTTTTCACAAATAAATGAAAAAATCCGAATAATGAAGGTTAAAAACTTCATTCTCTCAAACATTTTAATAGCTACTACAAGAAATTTAAAAAGTACATCTTAAAATGAGGTACACTGTTTTCTGGAAATGAAATATTTCTGTTTTCTCCTTCACACATTTTTTTAAAAACAAAATGTTTAATTTATGAGCTGGACACAGCCCTTAGATAAAGACTAATGTCAAACTTAATAAGCTACACTGAGTAGCCCAGATATCACAGTGAGAAATCAATCATCAGGAAACCTGGACAAAATAAACAAGCTAGTGCATTATGACCCATTTATCTCCTCCTTTCTAAGCCTCTGCTGTATTCTCTCATCTCAGATTTAGTCTGATTTTATGCCTCTTCACACCTGCTGCCCAGACCTGTCTAGCCTGCCGCAATTTGTTTGGCAGACAAAATTCTCACAAAGATAGACCTGTACAAAAGCTGGCCAGAAACTATGACAATATAAGCAATATAAATAAGATACAAGAGACTACGCTTCAAAGCATTATCTTGTCTTCTTGGGTTTCATTTGTGAAACGCCAGAGCAAGGCATTTTTAAAGCAAAGAGCAAATGGCAAGTCTACAGCAGGGTTTTCATATTTTCTAATGGCTTTCGACTGTACGCATCACATTTACCACTGTAGAAGTGTATCTGTTGAACTCAAATGTTAAGATGTTCAAATCCACCAAGGATTACTGTGTACTTGGAGACCATAGCTGATCCAGGAAGTCTCTGAGATATAAATAGTTGGAGACTAGAAGACTATTAGAGGAATCTGTCAGACAWATTTGTTCTATGCTTAACCTTCCCTAACCATCTGCTAAATATCACCCCCAACAGTGCTTGGAGACCAGATGCTTGGCTTGATCATCAATTGGATGGAATCAATGTAGCTGCCACTACGGTTCCTTTATCATCCTATTCTCTGTGCTGCTTTTTACTTTGATTCTATGGTTAACTTTGACAGTGCAGTTTAAAATCTACTGGAAAGAGAGTAGGAGGCAAAAAAGAGTGATGCTGTGCTTGGCATACATTTAGTAGGAAGAAAAACACAACCGAAATTTCCCTGTAGCGTGAGGGACCCATGCAATCCTATCCGTATCATTTCTGCACAGACTTACCCTGGACAGAGAGATCCTGAGATAAGCTACGTAGAGAGTATGATAGGAGGACCRTAGAGTGGCCATATACGGGTCTGTGTAGAAATAATGTTAAAGTAGATAGTTCTTCATACCAAAACCAAAGAAATTATGCCTTTTCTTCAGCTGTAAAATTATGTTTTTCCTTCAGCTCTTCAGTTTGAGATCTACAGGTGCTACTTGCGAAGCAATATATATATATTTTTAAATATTCAGCAACTCAAGCACTCARATATTGTCTTCTGCTATAAAACATTGGTCACAGAAGGAAATTTCTGCGCTTTATGATCTCTTATCATGCTTAGCTCCAGATACGACTCATTTAATGTAAACTCAAAGTACAGTAAATGATAAGAAAATTGTAGTGAAAAAACTCAGCTTATAGTTTTCATATCATTTAGTAGATTAAGTTTTAATATAAAGGATAGCAATGTCTTTAATCTAATTTATCAACTCAGGTGTAAGCAAGAAAAAAAATCTCTTATGATTCTACCTTGATGGATTCTTTCAAATTACTTCTATTGTGAAGACAAAACCTAAGTCTGCTTGTCTACAAAGAACAGCTCATTACCACATGTGGTACAAAAGAATAGGTCAGCGAGAAGGTGAAGTGAGAATATTATGATTTGTTTCTCTATTACTTCAGTACTGAAATCTAAAGTGTGCYCTTCGCAATTAAGGAGAAAATCTAGCCTTAAATACATAAAAGCCCTTTGAAAATGTCCTAGATCTCCTGCGTTTATAAGAACACTTAGGGAAAAAACAAAGAGAAAGACAGTAGGATGCATTTTAGCAAGTTTTGAATAGGTGTATATATATATATATATATATAAAACAGGGAAAAGTCTCTTAAAAAGCATAAATTTAACAATGCATTAGTGAGGTCAACAAGCCTCCTTTAGTTAAACCACTGTGCTATTTCTACAATAAAATGCTTTTAATGAATCCAATTGAAAATTTGTACATGATACCTTAATGCTTTTAAATTTGCCTCATTCAATGTAAAATGTTCTGAAACTACTGCAGGTTAGGCCAATGAATGTTATCTAAAGTATTAGAGATTAAGGATATACTCAGCATTCAATTCTATTATCAATATTCAGAGTGAGTAGCATATAACTGTAAAAAGTGTCACTGARGAAGCTTTTGCCATTTGATATGAACATAGGTTTTTAAAAAATAGTCAATTAATAAAACAACAGAACACATTAATTGATTTATTGTTTTCTTTCTTACTATTTACCCAAGTGTTCACAAGCTAAACATGCCATTATGAAAAATATGATCAACAAGGCAGATCCTATGAAAAGATTATTGTAGACTGCATTATAAACAGCCTTTTTTTTTTTTTTTTAAGAAAGAAAGAAAAAGGCTAAATTCAATCAATTGATCTAAGAAGATTGTTGCTGGGGGAGGAAAACTTAAAAACCTTGCACATGTTGGAGGAGAGACTTACAAATACATGGTGTAGTTAGGTAGTCTATGCTTATGAACTATTCTCTAACCACCAGTCTAAATGATCACTTAATAAATGAGAAATGCATAGCAAGTATATAAAATCAAATGAATAATCTATTCATTATTCCATAGGCAAAGATCTCCATTCCCAAAGCATATGCTTTGATCATTTTTGGTAATGCCTATTTCATCAAGAACAGACTGTGTTCTGTAGCTGTGTGACAGCTGTAAAGAATTATTATTTTTTTATTATTATCAAAAATATATGAGCCTTATACATGAAACCAAGACTTAATTAACATATTTTTAAATTAAGCAATCAATTGCCATCCAGGTACAATATTTTTAAGGAAGAGACAACATCTTTAGCTGGCCATCCATATTAGAGAACAAYTAAAAGGACACAGAGAAAAAAATTACTTATTGTAAAGTCACAGATATCAAGCTTACCCAAGAAGAATGACAGGAAAGTTAACCTGCATGACACAAATGTCAACCAGCTGCAAACACAGCAGCTTTATTTAATAATAAACTTCAAAMGATTTGCATCTTTTGCAAAAGGATTATAGGAGATTAGGCATATATATATATATATATATATTATATATATATATATATATTTGCTTGGAAAAACACCAAGTAACCAAGTAGACAATATTATTAAGTAGCTGCAAGTCTGCATGACTTGCAAAAAATGAAAAATAAGAGTTCATCACTTTAAGAACTTCATTGAGCTATTTTTTGTTTAATATCTAAAAAAAAGCTACCCAACAGATTTATTGTTATCGAACAATGCTATTTTTGAGAAAAATAAAATTGCTCTGTAAACCCATAAGTTTCTATTGAACTGTAAAGAAGCTCATTGATACAGAGATTTCTGTGCTGGTGGATATGTGGTTGGTATCAYGATATTATTGGACCATACCTCTGCGAACATGTGGGTGTACTTCTTAAAGCCAGATGTATAGTAATATTTAACAAAATTAAAAGTTTACCTGAATGGCTCCCCCTATGAATCCTGTTGGCAGTTTAGGAAGTAACCACCAACACTGACATATATCTCTTGACTCTTATCTTCTTGTTGTTTAGCCACATCTATTCCTATAAAACTGCTCTTTGATCTTTAATAAAAAGTGGCTGGGAATGCACAGCATTCAGATTGTCTGACCTGAAACATCTGTAGATATGTGTCCACTAGCTCCAATGGAAAGATACTTGGAATTACATGTTTCCGTATCTAAAATAACACTGTTAGGCTGGGTAATGCATACAGCAGAGCAACCCTGATTCCGTGAACTTGATGCTTTCAAGGCAGATTCATACTGATGCAACAGATATCCTACAGGTAGCGTGCCCAGCTCACACAGTAGTGCTGCTTCTCACAGAATGAGGAGCAGGATTCGGTGGATGGCAACAAAGCTGGAAGCAGGACAATGGATGTACTCTACATTGTCACTACAGTAGAAAAAAAGGGGTCACACGGAAGTAAAAACAATATGGCAAGGGTCACTCCGTTTCTGAGACAAATTGTGGCCTCTTACAGATACGCCTGTTCAGTGAAGTTACAATGCCATTACCACCATCCTAGAGAGAGGTAATAGGCATTTACAGATCAGCTTCATCCATCTTCCTTGGAAATGTGCAGAACGGATGATCTAGCAAAAGAGTTTTCAGTGAGACTTGRTGCCAAAACTGCCTCCGTGAGCGTGCAAGCAGTTGGCATGCACTGTGTTTTCCAGTGGGCTGACCAGCTGTCAGAATGGCTCCGTTATCMACAGGGACATGCAGGTCAGTTGCAGTCTTGTTCTCAACTTGAAATACATATCGCCCAAAGGAAGGTGCATCTTTGTGCCTCAGTGTTCATGTTTTTCATGTATGTCTCAATTTGAACATAAAACGAAATATATAATTGGAAGGATGGATGCATCAAAAGTACCAGGAAATGGAGGACCAATAGATATTGAATAAGCAACACACTGCATAAGACACCTCATTAAAAATAATTTATTTTCATCTGTTTAGTTTAAATGGACTACTTGTAGAGGTAAGCATTTTGTAAATGCAAAAAGTAGGACAATGCAAGAAAGAGAAAGAAGTAGGTAATAAAATACAGCAAAACCTTTCCCTAATAGCCAACATGCCTTCATTTATCTGTTAGAAAAAGCTATGTGTTTTCAAATACCAGATTTCTAATGAGGACTGACCATTTGGAAGGGCRCAGCAGTTAACAATTGATCATTAATGTTGGTTTGCATCTTAGCTTACTTGTCTTCTGCTCCATGGACAACTGTCTCATTTTCTAAACGCCATTCTCAGTAAGAAGAAGCAGACAGTAGGGGGTTACCTCACAGGGCTGTGTGCCTTTCGATTGCCATCCAGGTACAACGGCCATTCCCCTAAACTGGCAAACAATGCCCAACATTCAGACTACTTACTTTATACAATTGAAAACTAACTTTTCCATTTTTTCAATTAGAAATATTAAAAGACATGTAGAATATAGAATACTAGCTTCAGAATAAAAATGTATTAAAATTAAAATTATTTTTTTTAGTTTAATAACTTTTTCATCAAAGATATGAAAAATTCATCATTTTCAGGCTAAAAGCTACAGAGCAAGAAATCTTCTTTTTTTATCTAAATTAAAATGGAAGTAAGTATACCAAGCTGAAAAAAAGAACAAACTCCTCATTTTCTAGTTGGAAACATTTTTGTATAATGTTTTGTTTCAGAGTTCAAGGCTCTAAGGGAGAATAACTATATGGCCCTCTAATAACAGCAGGATATACTTAAAGAATGACTGCTTTTTCACCATGAACTTGAGAAACAGTAGGTACATTGGCCACAGGCAGAAATCCTCATACTTCTTTTACATATCCAGAAACTGTCCAGTTTTCGTGGCTGTTTGTTTGGGTTTTTATACTTAGGAAGAATACAAGTGCAGAACTGTAATGCAAATGCTTTCTTTTATCATCATAGATTAGCTGGCCCTGATGCAATAGTTTCTGGCTTTCAAATGTTGCTGAATGAATAATTSCTGGTACATTGGGGCAGGTACATTTGCATTACAGTTCTGCACTTGTATTCTTCCTAAGTATAAAAAACCAAACAAGCAGCCACRATAACTGRACAGTTTCTGGATATGTAAAAGAAGTATAAGAAAGCATCAGAGTTAACTCTTCTTTTAGCAAATAGAGATTTTATGTTTGTAATATTCAACTGCTTTGAAGCCTGGACACTCATCGGTGCCCTGTGTGGGAGCCATGAATTCATTACAGATCAGTTCTAGATCTTGTCTTCAAAAACATTCTTTGAAATTTAGCGAAGCAAAAGGGTTGTTGTTAATAAGCACACAGAAAACAAACTCAACTGGTACTCAGAGAAAGGTAAACTGGCTGTTAGTTCAAATAAAGCACAATTTTTCTACCTTCCATCATAATTTTAATTTCTAAAAATGTTRTACTAGTAAGCAAAACACAATTCATAAACATTTATTTTGTGTAATAAATAATACTATGTTTATTTAGACTCACATAAAAGTTGAGTTTTCATGATGTGGATTGCTGTGGATTTTTAGATCATCAGACTGTCAGTGYTCACTATTAAATTGATAGCAAATTGTTTAGGATTACCAAGCATATTGCATTATTTTGATCYTAACAAATTATTATTGACTTCTTTATAGAACAAAGCTGATAATGGCATTGCACTTGTTTATTTCTGATGGGTACCTTTATATAGCAAGGTATCAATAACCTGTAAACTAAGTAGCATTATGTTCTGAAAGCTGATATAACATGCAGTAGGATTTTCTGAGGAATTAGAAAAATCAGTTCTGTTCATAATATTTGACTAGAATTGGTAATATCCTTAATACTTAGAAAAATGCTTGACTCCTTGACAAAGTACTAAGGGACTGAAGAGAAATGAACCTTACTGCTTGCTGGTCTGACAGTGACTAATCACCAGTTTGACAAAACCTTAAATAAAATTCCTGGGAGCCAAAAATAGACTCGAAGAGAAAGACTATTACTAAAATTCTTTTTATGCTACATACTCTGGATATATCTTGTAAAAGAGATTAATAAGTACACTATACAGACCTCTTTGAGAAAGGCATAGCACAAATGGTTTCCAGCTGGAGTAAATGATTCATAGCTTTTTATCCTGATATACTAGGTTTTCAGTCCTATGTGCTCCCTTAGAATGCAATTTCTAAGATACAATACATCATCTAAAATACCTGCTGCAGAACCCAGTTTTAGTAAGTGGATGCAGACAAGATGTTCCACTTAAACAACAACAACAAAAAAAMCCCCAGTGTTTTAAAGCATAAGATTATACAGGTTGCAACAATGTTATGCCAATTTTCTTTGGCATCAGTTTTTAAGAAAATCCTGAAAATAATATATTTTCTGGCCTTCTAATTTTGTTCCTTTTTAACGTGCTTCACAATGTGGTTAAATTTACTTTGGGTTTAATCCAAGCTAATCGGTAGATGAGGCTGCAAACTGTACGAGGTCTATTGCTGACAGCCCAAAATGGCTGGACTCAGAGGGATGAGCTCTGGGTGTAGTTAATCTTTTCCAGTGCAAGACTGGTTGACATGCAAGGATGAATTAGGTGTCTATATCCCAAAGTTAGACCCTATCTCTGCTAATTCTAGAGCTATAGCTGAGCTAATTAGGCTGTCATAAAGCTTAAAGAGCCTCAAGCTCTTGCTGAATTACAGGGCTCCCGGCAGCCCTTCTGATGCTGGTGAGAGCAGCGTTGCTCCCAAGTCTCCCTTCCCTCATAAGCCTCATACTTACTAGGTTTGCTCTGAGTGGTTCACTAGGCAGCTGCAGAAAGGACTAAAGTTAGGTTTTTAGAAAGCCAAAAGTGTTTATGTACTTTTGTCTGCACCTGCTAGCTAAAACAGGGCTTCAAAAAACTTGAATCAGTTCAGGTATATTTCAGTGATTATATGAACAGATTTCTCTAAATCCTAGTAATATGCTCAAAGTGTACATATTATTTTGTGACTTCTACTGGCAGAAAAAAAGTTCTACATGCACATTAACTTCCTTTTAAAGAAGCTTTTTATAAAACTATCTTTTCTAAGAAGTCTTTGACACTAAAGTCCTCAGAATATATTAAAATAGATTGTCTCAGATTAGTTTTGTACATCATGAATCTCCTGTGAGAAATAAATGGATTTAAATAATATGCTCCAGCATTCATAGTTCTGCAGGGCTTCTAACAAAGTGATTCAAATCAATTCTCCTGCACATTCACACACACAGAATATTCAGAACTGAGTTTCTAAGGAGTTTATAATGACTGTAGAATTATTAGGTGCCAAAACCACCCTTCTGAAAAAGAATAAAAAATAAATAAATAAACCCCCTCTTAACACTTCCGTATCCCCTATAATCTATTTTAAACATAGAGATCTGAAATATTTTAAAGAATCAACTAAATGTCTATATAATGACAGGATCTGCTAAGCAGCCATTTTAAGTCATAAATTCCTTCTTTTCCCTGAACTGAGGCATTTCTTCAACTTGAACAAATTGTAGCTTAGAGATAATAATAAGGTATGCTCAAATCAATGAAAACATGAAGTTTTTTCTTTATTTTAATTGATCATTTCTGAAGTTTTCTATAAAGCCCTAAATAAATGTGGAAGGTAATAAACAGTCTTGCCTTAACACATTATCATAACAGGTCAAATACTTTTGCTGTTTTGTACCAATCTTGATCAATATCTGATGATATATAAGAAATACAAATTATTCATCTATCTTTGCAGTTTTTATTTCTGAACTAAATATCCTTTTGAAGATTTAGCACCACATTCAGTTAGGTTTTATTCTCAATCATACTATGATCTGTATACAATCATAAAAAGAAATTAGAGATGGAAAAGGGCTTATTCAGTCAAATAGTCTATGATACTTGCTCCTGAAGGAGATTGCCCTACATACTGTTTACTTTTACTGATTTGACAGTATTTTTATCCTTCTATTTAATTATTCATGCTGCTGGTACTTTTCTTTCATGGTTTTGTCCTTATTAAAGTTGTAATAACAGCTGAGACAAGGGTTAATGGTAAAAATATTATGAAAGAACCAATATGTAAATTTTGGACATTTTAATATATACCCTACCTACTGGTAGCTGAGCTCATGCTGCAGTTGTCATCATGTTGATGGCTATCACATAAACTTCCTTCTCTTAAGTGGTATATAATGGCTTCCTAATGGAATTACTCTGGGGCTTAGGGAGAAATTGGATTTTTAATGATTATATTCATAATTTAAAAAGGAAAATGACAATTAGATTTTTTAATCTAATCTCCTACATAATGTGGGATTTTCCCAATAGTATATTTGTACTTGGCTTTTTTTTGTATTTAGTTCTAAATAAAGCAAGCAATATGGCTTCTATAACTTCCCTGTTTCAGCTATACTTACTTATCTAATATCACAATGGAGTTTTGAAAATGGAATTAGTAGTGTATGTTTTATATAACTAAATCACTATAAGAGCTAACAATAATGAATTATTATTCTCTAGTTTTAAAAGTGACTTTTATGAAACTCAGAATAAATTTACTTTGTTCAGTCTCTTTTTTTCTTTATTCATTGTACTGTTTACCTAGCCATGGAGTGATTTCGATAATACAGTGCGACACCTAGAAACACCAGGATAAAGTTGTTAAACTTGAGCACACATTCTGGGGCTTCTAGGCATCTAGACATTTTGAGCAACTATTGCTCAAAATCCACCCCCTTCCCCCCAGCAGGATACATTCCTGATTATTTCTGTGAGACCACTGAAAATCATCCAGTGAGGTCCYTTCCTCTCAGAGGTGATTTTGGGGGTTATACTTCCCACTGCTGCTGTTAGAAAAAAATCACAAGGGTATTCGGAGTTTGTCTTCAGCAAAACATGCGAACAGTAAGAGGAACTTATTCATACAGAATAACTTTAGCAGGGGAAGATTAATCTGCACGAATTTTTCTATAGTTATTGCACAGTCTGTCCATTACCAGACTTTAGTTTGGTTATCCTGCTGAGATAGTCAGATCTGCTGAAATTATTCTCCATGGCAGAAAATGTATCTCAAAAGCCTGAAAAGCCTATCATTAAGTTAGGTTATAAAAACATAAATATTAATTTCTTGGGGCTGTTTTCATATCTACAGCTTTTTTTTTTAATAGTTAGAGATTATGACAAAAGTCCTGAAAGAACWTATAAAGTATATAAGAAAGCCAAATTTGCTTCTGGATTTACACATACACATCTTATTTTGTGAAATAAAAATGTATTTGATGAGAACATGGACTTCATTATTTCTATACTATATTCTTTTCTTTTGGTTATCAAACAGATATTACTTGCTATGAGAAAAAAAAAAGTTCAGAAACTGTTTAGTGTTAACATTTTGAATATTTCAAACTGTTACTAGAAAAATCATGATTTTCTATTTGTTATTTTTAACCAAAGAATGCAACAAGAAACAAATAATGGTCTCTTTAGAAAACAGGTCTGAAGACTGAGTTCACATTCTGCAGTCTGCAGTTTTGGTAAATCCCTTTGTATCGCTTTCTGTAGAAAGCCAGAAATGAATGTTTGTTCCCTATCCTTTGATTATGGGAATTCTTAAGCTGGAAGAGAAGAGAGAAATGGTGCTTGAACAGAATGAAACCATCTTCAAATATCTCCTCAATATCACATGTACAAGAATATAATCTTAAAATTAAGAGATTCTCAGTCCTTTAGAAGTTAGGAATAATGTTATCATCGACAACACTGAGAGTATATTCAGTGCATTTTGCCCATCCCTAAATTTTTGCTCAACAGAAACCAGAAATCCCTAGGAATAACTAGATAGATACAACATATTTTCCCTTCAGTCTCTCATACTTCTAAAGAATTCTGACAACAAAGCATTAAGTGCTAAATAACCTGAAAAAATATATTATTTGTGAATTTGTTTTCATATTTGCATCCTCAGAAATAACAATTTCTGGTGTCTGCATACATCTCTGAAAGGATAAAATTATTTTTCTTAGATGAACAGAACAGAAGTGAAGGTAAGTAACTTTATACCAAATGTGTCTTACTGTTATGCTACTAGAGGCAAGTGTAAAAAAGCATTTTCATATTCCAGTTGTACCTTGTTGAAATTTTTTACTAAATCTAATTCTTATTGACCTTTTATTCAAAAATATAGCTTTGTTTCTTTCAGAGAGTAAACCAGTCATTTATTTCTTTTGCAGTATTTGCCTATTAAAATAGTTATTTACTATTATTCTCTATTGTAAAAATGGAATGATTTTGTGTTGCCTAGAGACAGAACAGAAGGCTACTTTATATTATTAAAATATACGAACAAATAAAGCAATCACAGATGAAAATTACTTACTCTTTATTCTAAGTTTGTTTACCCTTCTGTTTAGTGATTGCTTTTTCTTTTTTATTTTTTTTTCACCATCACTTTATATATGGTGACAATAAACTATTCTTACTGAAGATAGCAAAAACCTTAGCAGTTTACTGGATTTTATGGTCTTTTCTTTATATTCAAAGCATTTCACCAGATAATATTGTAAATGGACTATTGTCCCCATTCACTAGATCACTGGCACAAAGACAAGGCTGAGCTATGCAATCTCTGCCACTTTACTTATTGCTCTAGTTTTATTTGGATGCAAATATGATGCAATATGATGTTCTTGAAAAAACACAAAATTATTTTAAGATGTACTTTCCAGCTTACATCATAGGACAAACATAAGCAAGTACCATTTGTGTAAGTCTATTCTGAATCAAAATAGTCATCATAAAATGAAAACAAACCCAATAGAACATATTATTTCAAATGCATGTTTTCAGATATCTATAATTTTTTTATTGTTATTATGTAAAAAATGGTAATTCCCTTCCTGGTTTTCAACTTGAACTATAACTTTTTTTCTATGTATGTTTTCTACATGTTTGTGTATTTCTACATTTTTCTCTGGTACAGAGACAATTGCCAGTGGGCAATTATATATACATATATATAGTTACACACATATACATATGTGTATATATATATAGTGTTCATTAAATAGCAAATAAAAAAAATATGTCTTTCATTAAACATTTCTACCTGCTGAGTGGAAATTTCTAGGAAATGTAAGCAAATTAAAGCTCTAAACTAGGAAAAGGTAGCAGACCCTATTCACTGGACTGTTTGCTTGTTTCCCATGGGAATTTAAGGAGTAATGTAGATGCAATCTGTAATCTTCTTCCTCCTACAACTGCTTTCATCACCAGATAGCATATGGTTTCTGTTTGCCTCTTTACCTTCTGGCTCCAAGACTTCTTCAAGCCTGCCTGAATAGTTACTCAGTTTACCAGAAAAATTAGAGTCTGTCCTCATTCCAAATAAATCCTTGGGAGCTGAATAAATGAGAAACTAGTTTTTCCACTTCTTTGGTGAATACGTTATTACTAGATTATGATGCTCAAGGTGGGCAGACAGTTGTTTCTGTATGCTGCCTTCCACTCTGTGCAAGTCAGAGTGTCCTAAGAGGGAAGGTTCCTAGTGGTGCCTACCTTCAGTTGCATGGATTCTTCATCTTAACTTAGGAGACACCTAAGTTAGGCAAAGTGAATCTTTTCTAAAGTCTTCAGAGCTGCCCATGTTTCTCCATTGACTGTAGTAGAAACTTGAATTATTTTTGAAGAATAGATCCTAACTGTGGACTCAAGCATCTGAAAGGTCCATGAGGTAGTATCTCAGTTTATCATCTAAGCATGCACAATTAACTTAAGAAAGGACTGCCATTCAGGGAGGCTGGAGGAATGGACCAACAGCAATCTCAACAAACTCTGCAAGGATAACTGCCAAGTCCTGCCCCATGGAAGGAAGAGCCCTTGCAATAACACAGGTAAAGGATGGAGGGGCCGGGGAGAAGCTCTGTGGCAAAGGCACTGGGGTCATGGCAAGCAGCAAAGGGGACAACAGCACCCTGGACTGTATGGACAGGAGCACAACTAATCAACCATGGGAAGAGATTATCCTATGCAGCACTCATCAGACCATGTCTAGACTACTGCACCCAGATTTGGTACTCCCAGTACAGGAATCACAGAATGGTTGAGGTTGAAAGGGACTTCTGGAGATCATCTAGTCCAGAGTCCTACTCAAGCAGGGCCAGCTAGACAAAGAAGAAAGTCCTAGGCAAACTGGAGCAAGCTCAGCTGAGGCCTCCCAAGGTGGTTGGGGCTGCAGCACTTGTCCCATAAGGAGAGGCTGGGGGAGCTGGGCTTGCTCAGCCTGGGAAGAGATGGCTTTGGGGGCACCGAACAGCCTCCCAGTACCTATAAGGGGTCATCAAGGAGCTGGAGGCAGGCTCTTCACAGCAGGGCATGGCGGGAGGGAGAGAGACAACAAGTACAAGTTGAAATGAGAGCGTTTCAGGCTGCATATAGGGGGAAACTTTTTCTGTCAGCACTGTCAGGCAGCAGAGCAGGTTGCCCTGCAAGATTGTGTTGTCTCCGCCCTAGGAAGTTTTCAAGACCTGACTGGACACAGCCTTCAGCAGCCTGGTCTGACCTCAGAGCTGGCCCTGCTGGTGGCAAGGGGGGTTGGACCAGAGACCTCCTGAGGTCCTTTCCTGCCTGTACAAGCCTGTGATTCTATGAACACCTTATTTTGCTGGCAATACAAAACAAAAAAAAGAGGTCAATATCTATACAAATATATGACATACACCCTTCAGAAGTAATTTGCAGCGCTGCTTAGTATAACATTTTAAAAAGTAAATAAAAAAGAGTTAAGAGCTAACATCTCCACTTATTTCAAAGAGAACTTGATGAGTATTTTAAAAAGCCCACTCTTTTAGATTCATACATCTCTAAGATAAGGAGGGGTTTCATCTTGCATGGCAAGTGCTATATGGGTAAATAATATATGAGTTGTGGTTAAACAGCTAATGGTAATTGGTATTTGCCTAACAATTTGTGGAACCATATAAAGCAGCCTGGATATTGTGAATGTTCTTTCATGTGAGTTGTTTAGTTGTTTGTCGTCATTTACTGAATTTGTTGCATTATATAAAGAGACAATTCTGCTTGCATGCTACTTTGGGATCAAAGCAATGACTCACAAGTACTATTTGTCTGTTTTGTGACAACAAGTCTTTGTACCAATATTCTTACTGAAGATATCAGAGCTCCCAACAGGATGCAGGATTTTTATGGTGCTTTCTTCATTCTCTAACTATTTCATGGCAGGTCACCAAATATTTTTCTAAGTGGGTCATTGAGCCCATTCACAATTTTTCTTTTTTTTCCCTATTTTGATCCAAGATACAAAATACTCTTTTTTTTTTCCCCCTCTCACAGTGGTAGCCTCTTGAGAATGAGCTGCAGAGAAACATGATTAGTGCACAGATATGTGTGTGTGTGTGTGTGTGTGTGTGTGTGTGTGTGTGTGTGTATACATATATACATTTTTATCACATTTGTATATTTTCTAATACCAGACCACAGTGAACAAGGTATAGGAATGAAAACTAAACCAGGAAAATATCTCAATCCCCTAGACAGAAGCTTAAAGGTTTTTTCTAAAACTTGGTCTGAAACATTTAGCATCTAGATACACATATATATATTTCTCCTTTCTAGTTAGAAGATATATGAATCTAAGGATTTTTAGTTTTCATAGACTGATATGACAATTTTTAGTTCCTTGTTAGATCACTGTATCTATCGCTTCCAGAGACTTAACCTTTAGATGATATTCCATGCCACCTGGCAGAAAGTTTCAGCTACATAAAGAGCTGAAACTCTGAAAGTACCAGCTTCTAATTTCCCTTGTGCTTCTAGTTCCCAACTCTTTCACTTCATATTTTGGGATTTTTAAAAGTCCTATTTACACTGAATTTTGAAGACCTAATATTCATCTCAAAACAAATAAAACAAATGGTGATAATTCAGGTTAAAACAACAACAACAACAACAACAGAACCTTTTTGGACAGTTCAATATTGATGGACTTTACATGAAATTACTAGAAGACTCTGTCAGTGTTTCTTTTGGTATCTCTCAAATAACAAGTGCAATAAGTGCATGAGCCCCTATAGATTTGCTACTCCGGAACAGGGACTGATGGAAAAGGTGAGTATGAAAGAGAGATAAAGATAAATATACATGCTCTACAACCACATCCTTGCTAGCCTCTGTTGAGTACAGGCTTACATAGTCATTCTAATGATAGAACTGCTTTTGTCCTGCTCCCTCCTGTCTTCTCTTCCCCTATTCTCTGTTTTATGCCACATCAGCAAGAGACTTCACTGGAACCATGCCTTTGAGAATTAGAAAGTAGAACTCTCCTCCATTTAGAAATGGAGAATCTGAAGCAGAGAAGCTGAAAACCCAAGTAACAGAGAAAAATATTTTTAGAATTAATAATAGAATAAAGCATATAGCTCCCAGTCCTGAGCACAGCATGCTATAAAGTGAATGTTTTCATCAACGATTTGAAAGTAAATAGAAAATCACTGATAATAAATTTTGCAGATGACTGATGCAATGAGCAGACAGCATGAAACAAAATCATTTAGAACTCTGTCTGCTTTTTTTTTTCAAATAAAAAACCTTTATTTAAGGCAAAGTGCAGAGCTATATAGAGACAGGGAATGGAAGTCATAGCTACAGAATGTGTGCTAATATGAGGGAAGCAATGGACAGTATCCCGGAAATCAATGACTAAAAAAGCCCTAGGGTTTTTTAGAGCAACTGAAGAGAAGACTCCAGTGCAATGGGCTGATGCTATCTTTGGATATGTAAGCAGAGAGCAGTTTATAAGAAAAGGGAGATGACTTCATCCCTGCTAAGAACATGGCAATCCTTTCTGATTTTTTTTTTTTTAAGGTTATCAGTGTGAATGAGGGATAAGCCAAAAAAATGTAGGAACGGGATAAAATGACAGAGAGGAATAACAAGATTCATCTCTCTTAATTTCAGATGTAATCACTGTAGACAGCTGAGCTGGTCCTCTTGGCCTCCCTTAAAAGTCAATCCAATTCTTTAGACTCTGGAGTCCCAGTCTGCTTAGTTTTTGCACAAAGAAGATTGAGACATGACTTAACTGCAGTGTAAAAGTACTTTTCTGATCAGAAAAAAAATTGTTTACTTAGCAGGAGAAAGTCATAAAAGCAAAAAACAGCTATAAGCTAAAGTGAGACAAATTCAAATGAGGTATAAAACATGCAAGCTTTTTAGTAAGAGTAAGCAATGATGATACATTAATCTAATGGTTAGTGCACTATGTTGATTTCATATAGCCCCACTAAGAAGGAGTTTCAGGAGCATAAAATTTAAGAGTAGGATTATTTTACCTCGCAAAACACATCTCTGCCTAGTGAAAGGACACAACTATAAAGACGCTATTTGGCTGCAATACTTCAATTTCAATGGGCGCACCCGTTAACTTTCAGACTACCAATAAAGAAGGGAACTGAAGCTTATATTCTAGCCTAGGACCAGAAGATGACTGGTCTAAAATTTCTGCATAGCCATTAAGGATGGCATTCAGGGCTCTTTTTAGGTGAGGTGAATGGCAGAGCTGACACAGAGCACAGCAGAAGCAGTTACAGGGGAGTGTGACATTCTTGAGGAGGCAGAATTAAACTGGCAGCACTAAGTATTAGCATAAGAAATCACTCATCAGAAATGACCCTTTCATTAAACATTTCAATTCTGTAAATTGATGGCAGCTCCTTTTCCCTTCAGGAAGGAACCATCCTTCTTTCAATGGAATTTTCCCATTAGTGTATAATCACTTTATTTTGCAACTATGCTTTCCCTGATCAAATTTTTCTCTTCTTAAACTACTAAGTGCACCTGAGTCTGGGCACTGGGAGATGCTCAATGCAGCTTCCTGAACTGCATGCCCTAAAGGGAGGAAGCTGATCACAATATTGTGAAAGCACATTGCAAATATTCAAGGATATAAAAGAGGATTTTCATGTGGTAACCTATGATCACCTACACAACAGTCAGGGAACAATTTATCTCTTTATCTTGCCCTCTACAATTTCTTCAGGATAAACATTCAGCTGCTTTCCACCCTGGCATTAAATCAACAGTTCTTGAAGAAGTTATGTTTCTCAGAGAGTCTTTAAGTTTTGGGACATATCACTTTTCCTGGACCATACAACATAAACCAGTAATTCCATTTTAAATGAGAAGTGTTAAGTTGTATGAGCACGTGGATATTAACTTTTCCTACTACTAATAAAACTAACCCATTTTTCTTGCTGTCATTTACAGGGATTTTATGTTGAGGATTATTTTCTCCTAATGGAGAATCATTTTTATAAGTAAAATGAGCCATTGTTCTGGTAAATACAGACACAAATTCATAAGCAATAAGTTTGCAACAGTGTTCTGAAAGATTTTATGGGTGAGGTTTAAATTACTACCTCATAGAAAAGCCCATATTCCTTTAAAAAATAATACCTTTAAATATCTGAAGCAATGTAATACAATCTAATTACATTATTACTATGCCATGAATGTGAAACAAAATAATTACATTACTAGGCCATGAATGTTCATATATATATGCTCTTCTTGTCATTAAAGTAAAAGAAAAAAAAAGACAAACAGATTTTACATAGAAATTAACTCTTTCTTATATTATTTTAGAAAGAACTGAGAAACAAAAATAAATATTGTATCTAAATATACTACATGATCATAAAGACAGTAGCTGGTCAGACAGTTGGAAATTATTGAAAAAATATGAATCAAATCTGCATCTTAAATTTCATTTTAACTGTTACAGGGAAGCAAAGGATATACAGATATGTCATGGAGTGAACAACAGGGAAAACAGAATAGATCTTTAACAGCAATTTCAGTATCTGGTTATTTAATTTTAACATAATAACACAGACTAATCTATTGTATCTTTCAAGCCAAGCAGTTGATAGTGAGAATTACATGCATTTGCCTACTTATTAAATGCCTCTCAATGTTTGTAAGAAGAACACTGCCATGAGAATGCAAAGAAATCAGAAAAAAAAAAAAAAAAAAAAAAAAAAAAGCTCAATGAAAAAAATAGACTCAAGGTGACTTAACAGATCTCTTGTGTGAAGCAAAATAAAATGCTGTATTAAAGAAAAACTTTAGCCTTTCTAGACTAACATGGCTATAATAGCATTTTTTTGTTTGTTTTTTTGGGGGGCAGAAAACTTAGTTTCAGTCCCACTCTTGCAGAGTATTGCTTACAGACAAACTTAGCTTTGCACATATGACTAGGTCTTCCGAAATCAATGGACCCACTTACATCTTAAGCATTTGCAGTATCAGAGACAGCATATCTTATATAAACCATTTCCCAAATGCAAAATCCAGTAGCTGTAAATTTAATGTTTACCATCTGCCAACAAATTAGGCTTTATCTAAAAATACCAGACTGTACTTTCCACTAGAGAAGAGGTTTCTCTATTCTCATTTCCCTGATTAGTCAAAAGCTAAACAATGTGAAACTGTCTTCTCTGGTTGCAATCACATCTATATTACAAGAGGAAGAACTCCCCCAAATGGTAGTCCATTTGTCAACCTGTAAGGCGGAGTCAAGAAGCACAGCTCCTTTGGCAGTAATCGTATTTATCAGACCTCAGGAGAAGCACTGTAGCACAACATCCTTTTTGCAGTAAACTTTGCCAGGATGAAAACTACTGCAAAAAGTTTCACAGCTAAGCAAGTGAGATCATGAGGGTTAGAGAATGAAAAATAGCATAAAGAAAACCACCCAAATTTCAAAGGTTATCCTAAAAGGAAAAATAACTTGTCCCAGAACATGAAAATTTAACAGAATTATTGCAAATGTGATGTAATAATACAAAATATAGTAAGACATATATGATATATAAGATCTTATCTCTTATATAAGATATATTTAATATATAAGATATATTTGTGATGATATTAAATCTTAACAGCACAAAGGAAGAAACCCTGTTCAGTCTCAGATCGTGGAAAGTCAGTGGGAGACATTAATATAGAAGGAAATATTTAGAAGAGAACTCAGAAAAATAATAATGTAAATAAAACATGCAGAAATATCAATACTTTAGGAGATGGAAATGGATTCCATTAGGAATAACAACCATATCCCTCAGAATCCAAAGGAAAAAAAATCTCCCCAAATTACTACAAACATATCATAGAACCATAGAATAACAGAATCACAGAATCAGTAAGGTTGGAAGGGACCTCTGGAGATCATCTAGTCCAACCTCCCCACTCAGCAGGGTCACCTAGAGCATGTTAGACAGGGTTACATGCAGGCAGGCCTGGAAGATCTCCAGAGAAGGAGACTCCACAACCTCTCTGGGCAACCTGCGCCAGTGCTCTGTCACTCTCACAGGGAAGAAATTCCCCCTCACGGTCAGGCAGAACTTCCTGTGCTTCAATTTCTGCCCATTCCCTCTTGTCCTGTCACATGGGACAACTGAAAAGAGTTTGTCCCTGTCCCCTTGACACCCTCCCTTCGGGTACTTATACACATTGATCAGATCCCCCCTCAGTCTTCTCTTCCCCAGGCTGAACAGGCCCAGCTCTCACAGCCGTTCCTCACAGGGCAGATGCTCCAGCCCTCTGATCATCCTCATAGCCCTACGCTGGACTCTCCAGTAGCTCCACGTCTCTCTTGTAGTGGGGAGCCCAGAACTGGACACAGTACTCAAGATGAAGCCTCCCCAGGGCTGAGTAGAGGGGCAGGATCACCTCCCTCGACCTGCTGGCAACACTCTTCCCAATGCACCTCAGGAGACCATTGGCCTTCTTGATCACAAGGGCACATTGCTGGCTCCTGGTCAACTTGTCATCCACCAGCACTCCCAGGTCCTCCTCTGCAGAGATGCTCTACAGAAGGTCAGCCCCCAGCTGACCCGAGCTTGTACTGGTGTCTAGGGTATTTTTTTCCCTAGGTGCAGGACTCTGCACTTCCCTTCTTGAACCTCAGGAGGTTCCTCTCTGCCCAGTTCTCCAGCCTGTCCAGGTCTCTCTGAATGGCAGCACAGCCCTCAGGTGTGTCAGCCACTCCTCCCAGCTTGCGATCATCAGCAAACTTGCTGAGGAGGCACTCTGTCCCCTCATCCAGGTCATTGATGAAGAAGTTGAACAGGATGGGACCCAGTCCTGAGCCCTGGGGGACGCCACTAGCCACAGGTCTCCAAGCAGACTCCACGCCACTGATGACAACCCTCTGAGCTCTGCCTTTCAGCCAAATCTCAATCTACCTCACTGTCCACTTGTCTAACCCACACTTCCTGAGTTTATCTGGGAGGATGAGAGACAGTGTCAAAGGCTTGCTGAAGTCAAGGTACACAATGTCCACTGCTCTCTCCTCACCTACCCAGACAGTCATTCCATCATAGAAGGCTCTCAGATTGGTTAAGCAGGATTTCCCCTTGGTGAATCCATGCTGATTACTCCTGATCACCTTGTTTTCCTCCATATGTCTGGAGATGACATCCAGAAGGAGCTGTTCCATCACCTTTCCAGGGATGGAGGTGAGGCTGACTGGCCTAGAGTTGCCTGGGTCCTCCTTCTTGCCTTTTATGAAGACTGGAGTGACACTGGCTTTCTTCCAGTCCTCAGGCACCTCTCCAGTTCTCCATGACCTTTCAAAGATGATGGAGAGYGGCCTGGCAACAACAGCTGCCAGCTCCCGCAGGACCTGTGTGTGCATCCCATCCGGGCCCAAATATGAATGCGAAACTGCAGTACAGTATTAGCATTTCAGATTAAAGAGTTGTAGCTAAAATGATAAACTGTAAGAATTTCCTCTCATCCACAGCAGCAGTAAAACATAATAGTACATATAATTCTTAATTATACCTGTTATGATTTCATTTTAGTCTTTGCTATTGCTCTCAAAAAAATGCAGAAGAAAGAATAAGTGGAATACTTCATACTGAATTTCTTCTGGGAGGTATGAACTGACATCTAACAGTTTTCAGTTATGCTAACAAAAGGCTGATGATTACTAAGAACTGTCTGGCAACTGAAAAATATATAGTTTCTCAATTTCTAACAATGACAAACGAAGAAAAAAACAAGAGGAAGAACTTTTCCCTCTATCTTTGTACACTTCAGTGTATACAAGCGTTACCTATTTTTGTTAGGGAAGCCATATAATAAAAAGGATCCTCTCGAGTTGTAATGACCCTTGCTGCTTCAAGCATTTCTCTAGATACTTTTGAATGCAATTTAATCTTTGTACACAGGATTTTTTCAGGTGATTTTATGCTAGGACTCACAGTTAGGGAGAGTCGAGTGACATAGCAGCCCCAAATAAAGAATAATTCTTGTTTTATGAGCAGGTCATAATTTAATGAACATCAATTTTGCATCTTTTTAGCCTATGATCAGATACAGATGGATTTCAGCTGAACGATTTCATGCCAGTGCTTGAATATGATAGCATGTATGACAGATTTTACTATTACAGATTTCATGTTTACTTGCAATTGAAGGCTTTGAATAATTTAAACATTTAAATATTTGGACATTTTTATTGTTATATCTTCTCAAATCTCAAAACAAATCATCTGCATGTGTTTGTATTTTTGACTCTGCTTTTAAAGCCATGTTTTTCTGCTTCTGACAGTATAACATACTGTGGTAGAGATGAGAATCAGACTCTACCTATCCTGACGATACCTTCTTTAATTTATGTGCTCAACCTGAAGTCAGATTGATGGTTATTATTCAAGAAAAGGCTTTGTTATTTCAATAACAATACACTAGGTTAAATTCATAAAGTACTTATGTTTATGCTACTATCCTCATTGTCCCTTAAGTTTACTTAAAGACGTAATTGAGAAAAAAAGGAATAAAAGAAAAAAATGGAAAAAAAAACTCTCTGAATTACTTTTCTGTGAATAACCTAACACAGAGAACCTACAGAAACCTTAGTTCTTAAGGGATTAGCCAGTAGAGAATAGCAGGTTTCAAAACTATCAAGGAGATTTAAACACAGGTGCCTATCTGCTTAAATTGACAGAAAAGTCAAACTGGTAGGAGAAGGAAAGTGTAATTACCTGTCTACTACAGATAGAACAGTGAAACAAAATCATGCAACACATAACCCAACTGAATGTCAGGTATTTATATTCTTTTGAAAATAAGGCCTAAATAAAACCAAGGTAAAGCAGGAAGTCTACTAATATTTGAGGGTGAGCCCCACTCTTTCAAACTTACATCAATAAGTTTGAATTTATGCTATTGAATCTCAATAGCATAAATCCCCAATTCATATAAGTTCTTAGAAAGCTTAACATTGATTCCATAAGATTTAGATAAGAGCCATAATTCAGATGAAACAGTTTTGATTCAGGATAAACTTCCTTAAAATCAGTGACAGCTACATTTAAAACCCTGAATTAGGAAAAAAAAGTACTGGTCTCTATAAGCAGCTGTAATCTGAACTATGCACAGACTACTATCTATCTCAAGTTACTGTACAATTAACAGTACAGTAGTCCTTTCAAATATAAAATTAGACCTTTAACAGATTCAGTTCTGTGACATTTTGTAGAGCATTAAATATGTTAAAAGTCTGTTCAGCCATCTACATAAGACACAGGAGTGAAAAAAGCTAAATCTTATACACTAAAATGTCAATGTCAGTTTGAAGCCCCATTAGCACATGAAAAGTCATTCTTTGCCTTGAAGACTGAAAAAACATGAGTCAGTTCAAGCTTTCAGTACATTTGACATGATCTCAGCCATTTCTGAGAGTCTTTTTTAAATCCAAGTATTTTTCAACAAAGCAAGTGAAAATCAAATTGGAAACGGCATACGTCAGCTTCCTTTCAGATTTTTCCTATCCAGCTCTGCTTGTGAGACTTTTCTTACACATATGGACTAAACCCATACACAGCTGACAGCAACAATACAGTGAATAAACAGCTGAATTCTCCACTGTGGGCCTCAAAAATGCATTTAGGCAGGAAAATGATGTAGTTACCTAAGTTCAATTGAAGGTATTAAGGTATTACAAAAGAGTCACCAAACCCAGAAGCTTCAGGGAAGTTAAAGAGTAGGATTCCTTTTTGATTAACTTAGGCAATATCAGAATCAAGGATGTTGCTGAAGCTCATCATCTAGGTTCTTCTTTTAGCCAGTCAATGGAGACTGCCCCAAGGCAACTTTGCCCATTTTTCATGTAGGCTAAGAGCTATGAGTCTTTCTTCTAGTCTTTCCATGTGACAATTAAGGGGTTGCTATGAGATTCTCAGAATTTCTCGGATGAGTGGTTATGAGAAATATAGGGGGTTTATTTTATGCTAAATTCTAGAGCAGCTATACACACATTGCTGCTGTATGAGTATATATAGTAACAAATGCTGAGTTCATAAGCTGAGTTTCATACAGGACCAGTATTTGTAATTGATATCAAGAGCAGGTCATGTTTTGAGTGATATATCCTTTCATACTCTTGGCCTGTTACAAAGTAAACTTAGTGATAGAGTAACATGCAGTGACACCAGTGCTATAAGATGCAATTTTCTTGTCATCACAACTGTGCACAGAGAAATTTCAGAATGTCTCATATGGTATTTGGAAGGAGAAGAAAAGAACAGAATCAAAGACAAGATAAAAACCCTAAGGGCAAATGAGATCCTTAGTGTGATCTAAATATCTAAGAAACAAGAAGCAGTTTCCCTGAAGAGAGATCGATTGGTGTGCTACTTATATGGTGTCTTGCAGCATCTCTTTCAAAATAGCTCCTTCTGCAGAAATGCATCCTGAGATAGAAGCTGGAGGGAAGTGTCTTTTAGCCTTAGTTATGTCCTTCTCAAATCAACACATGCTGTCTCAGTTATGAAAGCAGGTAGTCAATAAAAATTTATCTAATTGTCATGCTTTTTTAATCTGAAAATGAATTATACTGCAAAATAACAGATCATTTCATGAGAATCCCACTATAAGCTGCTCCGCTCAAGGCTAGACGAGTATTTATACAATATACACAGATCATTATCAATCATGTTTCTAGTTCAAGTCTAACCTGACACTACAGAAGAATAATAAATACACTTAACGGTGGTGATTCTTCTTGTCTGTTCCATTAGCCCATTTCATTTTCATTATTAGTGGTCTTTAAGCTTAGAAGTGTTTTGTTCTCACTCAACTTACTCCCTTTAGTAAAATGCTTATTTCAATTCCTACTTTACTTGCTATCTAATCCCTCATAAACAATGAGTTGCTTTGATTAGAGCATGGTGCTAATAATACCAAGGTCGCAGGTTCGATCCCCGTATGGGCCACTCGCTTGAGGGTTGGACTAGATGATCTCCAGAGGTCCCTTCCAACCTTACCAATTCTATGATTCTATTTGGTCAGTTTATTTCTATATCTCACTTGCAATTCACAAAAATGAAAGCAATAGGAATGGCCTCTGACTTATTTCAGTACTGTGACTCTCACAGTAAAGCTGTTATGCAAAACCTCAATCATGCATAACATTTACAGTGATTAAATACACATGAAAAAGACACAACCACTATAAAAAACGATGCAGCAGAAGAGCTATTGTTTTATTCTTGATGCATCTTTCCCAAGCATCTTTCCATTGGAAACTCTTAAAAGCGTTCTATAAAATACCAGCTTTGTCTCCTGTATTGTATTTATTGTTCAATAACACTTCCAAACTCCTAAAAATATCAGCAAAATCTGTTTCAGTTCATCAGTCCTTCTGACAGTTAAGTATTATGAATGGATGTTGCAGCAGATTGGAGCTGAGACACTGGACGAAAATGCTAGCTTATAATAAAATATTCACTTGAAAGAAGATTACAAATGACAACATCATTTCCATTTTTATTATTTTCATAAAACAAAACATTGTTGCACATTTTTCAAAAGAGATAAGAACAAGAAGATATCATATCAGTTCCCTCAATACAGTGTCATGAGAGGAAAGGATGAATTAAAAGACAAGGATAAAATTCAGTATGCTGATTGATAGTAAATTACGAAAGACTGCAACTGATAAAATGAGATCATGTTGTTATAAGAAAAAGAAATTAGACAGAAGTGATATATGATAAATTCCATGTAATTTATTTGGTTTACTTTTATTCCTTGCTAGGTTCTAACTATCACATAGATAGTAAATGAGTTTACTGCATTGTAAGAGAATAAGAAAATGATACCATCAGACTTATTAATGAGAAAGATTTTGGTCAGAAAATCAAATTTTCAAATCTGACTTTTACATGATTTCATTGCATAAAGTAAGCTATGTATTTTCTTTATGGCTTTACTTCCAGTTTTAGTTATGTAGAATACAGAACTTATAAGTGTTTGTCTGAATAAATTTATGCAAACCAGAGAGATAACAGTCTCTCAACTTCTTTTACTGTGGACTTGATTATTTGTCAAAAAAGGTCATTTTAAAAATGCATTACTTGTGGTAGTTCTAAATAGAAATGAAGAGTATCTTTTCAACAGAGAACAAAAAGACAATGACAAACTTTTAAGTTTGACTTAATAGTTCATAAATAAACAAGTACTGCTCTTACTGTTAGAAGTACAGATAAATAAATGGTATAATTCCCTTTTTCTTTTCTATCATCTAATTTTCTTTCTTTACCTCCTATCTTATTGCATTGTTTTCAAAACAGTATTGTGCTGTTACTTGTTACCTTTTCAAGTATTATCATGTGCAAGCTGCACTGTCAGCTGTATTGGAAGCAATGTTTTGGAAGCATGTGAATAGCAAAGAGTTACCATAACACTGAAAATAAATAAATAAATCATCTAAACCAAAACATATTTCCTCTTATTTTTCTTTTCTTTCTTTCTTTTTTTTTTTCTCGCTAACATTTTGCAGCTGGGTCATCTTCCCATGTTATCCCAACTGCACTCCTATGCCATTTAGGAATAGTAGTTCTCTGGGTAGGTAGGTCAATGCATAAGGCAAAGTGGATATAAGAAAAGATTGCAGTCAAGAGCTACATGAAGATATTAAGCACCCTAGCAACCAAACTAAAGCCTGCACTGCCTAGAGAGGTAAGATGAGACTCTGCTTCCTTTTGACATTCTCTGCATGCAAGCAAACTAGTAAATGAAGATGCCTCCAAAGGCAATTAAGATAGCTGGTACTTTCCTTCCAAATCATATACCATGGCAGAAGACAGCAGAGATAAGTCAACAAAGAAATCAATCTAGTAGAAGCAGCTATGCAGAAGCTGAAGCGGGACATTTGGATATTTGGCAGTTTTTGACTGAAATTTCTTTGTCCACATTTTCCTAATTCTTCCTCCTTTCCACTTGTCTTAGTTCTCCTGTCTTTAGTGCATTCACCTCAGTTTATCATCTTTCCTCTCTGCCTATTTCTTCTTTCTTTCCAATTAGGTGACCCTCCTAAGAATCCCTTCTCTTCAAATAAATTAGCATCTATAATTTCTCCTACCATCACATTCCTTATGTTCCTCTGTCAACCTCCTTGCATGTGAGTGCTTGTCTACAGTAAGGTTTTAGGGTAGAGACTGCCCACTGGTCTAAGTCTATATACTTCTTAGCAGAGATATCATTCTTGTCTGTCCCACAGATATAAAACATGATTAAAACTAACATCAAATCCTGCCTCAAGTGAGCACAAATATTCCCCCTGAGGCTACCAAAGGTTACTCATATTTTATATCTTATATTCATTCTATACACTTGTACATATTAATATTCTAAAACAAAAAAAGAGAGACATCATTTCTTTGTGAAATTAGAGGGGAAAAAATAAACAATCAGTCCAACTTTATCTTTTCAAAAGCTTCCCAATCAATTTTGTAGTACTAATTAAACGTGATATTGACAGTGATCCCTAAGAACATTGTGGGTCAAGGACATATAAATAAAGATACAAACACAAAATAGAACAAGAAAGTGCTAGTCTCAGGCTTTGGAAAATACATCATATAAAAGACAAACTGCTCACAGAGTTATTAGGAAATTAAATACATATACGACAGTTTATCAGGTTCTGATGTCCATAAATAAACATAAAGGACAGAATTGTGCTTGTAAATTTTGTAAAAATTAATAGAAAATTAACATTTATGACAAGTGATAAATCCTTGAAAATCAGTAAAGCTTCATCATTTTTATTCTCTGTGAGAAATAGATATATATACCTGCCTATAATTTCAACATATTACATGGTAGGTGCATAGAGTTGCACCCACAACCAAGTAAACTTAAATTTTCAGAGATTATCCATGGAACTTTGTGTACCTACCACCATAATTCTGCCTGACAACTCCTCATAATAATAACAGCATTCAATTGCTTCAATAGTAATAAAAGCAGGTTTATTTCATTCAGGAAAACATTTTGCTACTGTTTTGTTACATTAGGATTTTACTCACAATGTTATAGATAATGCACACAATTAATTTGACCTAGAAACTCAGAACATTTTGATAAGATTCAAAAGCTATTTTAGGCCCCAGAACATGCACAGGAAGATCAGTTTATGTGAATCTTCTGGAAGTGAAAAAAAACAAAATTAAAATCCAATATCAGCCTTACATGTTAGTCTAATCTGCAATTCTTTGACATCATAGCACAGAAAGCCCTTCAAAAAAAAGAAAAGTGAAAAGATCAATTTTAACTATCTAAATAAATGATTTGATTCCCTTAATTTATGATGTCACTTCTTCTCCATTCTGAAAAAAAGTAAAATATTTCAGACTGTTGTGAGTAGGTTAGTTGTCCCAAAACCAAGTGGAATAAAAAATGCTAATGAGAAAAATTCCAAAGCCACACTTGGAAGTACAAAAATTCTGTGCAAAAAAAAAAAAAAAAAAAAAAAAAAAAAAAAAAAAAAAAAAAAAAAAAAAAAAAAAAAAAAAATAAAAAAAAAAAAAAGAAAAAAAGAAAAAAAAGAAGAAGAAGAAGAAAAAGAAAAGAAAAGAATTAAATAATTCCTTTACAATTGCTCACATGTTCATGAAAAATTTACAGGAGTAAAGAACACTTATATGCAGTGTTATCTCTGAGGGCAAGAAGAACCACTCAATATTTCCTTTATGTGAAAGATGGTCATGGTAGAGTAGCTGGCTGTATGCAGTGATGGACTGTGGCACTGGCTCTCTTGTGGGAAATCTCGCTATTAAGAAATAGTGTCTTGTTGGATATTGCCAGCAGATATTCTTCATGGAAATAAGGGATCAGGCCAACACTCTGTGTAGTTAAATTAGTGACTAATGTAATATTATTAAGTACATTGGGGTTTTCATTCAGCACTCTGATAAAGTAAATAGGCAATTCTTTTCGCATTCTTTAATAAATCTTCTGATACAAATTGCTAACAATTACTCCAAGTTGTCTCCTGATGTAAATGGACAATACTTTAGCTAAATCAGTGTAGCTGTTTTATTTTACTTCGGCAGAGAATGTTGCTACTTCTTCAATATGATAAGGCAAAATTCAAAGACAAGTCCACTAAACTGGTGTTAATGTAATATGGCAGTAATGTAGAAAATAAATCTAGTGTGTAGGGATCAACTGGAGTAGATTCTGGTGTCAATAGCTCAGTTAGAGGTCTTTTCAAAGCTAAATAAATAATATGTGAATTGTAAAACTGGATAATGAGACCTCTATACTCACACGATGTAAAGTTTAAAATATCTTTTTCTAAAAAAAGAAAGTGATAGCAAGGGGAAGAGAGAGAGAGATATAGGGAGATTTCTAATAGAGAGAGTGAATACAGTATGAGGACTAGATTTGTGTCTTTCCCCAGTCTTCCTAGGAAAATACTAGTCATTTGAACAGACTTATGGGACAAAATGTAAGGGGTTCAGTACCTATGTCAGGTAGACTGGATTCTATCTTTGTAATGTTTCCTTCATAATGCACTGGATGAACCTGTTTCATGATCCTTAGAAGATCAATGCAGCTTGAGATGGATAGCAGAAAATTAACATACCCTCTCTAATTCTAATTCCCACTCAGCTACACAGGAACTGAAGTCACATTTTCTGCATTCTAAAAGACTGCTCCAAAAACTAGGCCAAGGAATAAAAGCCTAAGCACATAGGATGAAAAGGAAAAAAAATAATAATAATAAAACAAAATGGCCTCTATACACTGGAGAAATGCAAACAGAGGAGAATTCTGAGAATTTCTTGAGTGTTATTGCCATACAATTCTATTTAGAAATCAGAGATTATTCAAGATCCTGCCACTGTGTAATGTTATATCAAAGCTATCCAAGTATTTATTACATTTGAATTCTTTGAGCTGTCTGGATTGCATCTTCACACTTTGGCAGGAAATTATGATCTCTTCAGACATTAAAAAAAGGCTCAGGATTGAAATTCTTTACCATATAGTGCGTTAAAGACAAAGACAATATGTTTCAGGAAACGATATTAGAGCTGAGAATAATACATACAAAGATAAAGTAGATAAAACTTGTACTAAGATGCTCTTTACAGCTCTTCTGTTATTGCAGGATTAAATCAGTTCTTTAAGTTGATGTTATTTT
Organism: Rhea americana; assembly: GCF_003343005.1. Classification (NCBI taxonomy): domain Eukaryota; kingdom Metazoa; phylum Chordata; class Aves; order Rheiformes; family Rheidae; genus Rhea; species Rhea americana. The sequence continues at coordinate 4,116,214 of NW_028186867.1, read as the reverse complement.
TAGGGAAGTCAATATCCTCTCTACGAATATTATTGTTGATTACTGGAATTTGTTCACTGTAGTGATATCAAGGAGTCTTTATATATTCAGTATTTTACTGATTTCATATAAAAATTCTAAATTCACATGTCAAGTTAACATGTAAGGTTGGTTTCTAAACTCCCATCATAAACAATAGAGATCTAAACGATACTGTCAATGAAATTGATATCAGTTGGTTGCACAAATGTAGGTGTCTACTTTAGAGAGAGCTAAATAGCTCCCTTGACTCCACTGATTGGACCTAACTCATGTGTAAACACCCACAGTGATGATATCCAAACTTAGTTATTTGAATCTAGACCTGAATCCCCCTTGTCCCAGTAACGCTAAGTTGTCTGCTACGATGATTTTTTAACTTTACCCTGATTAAAGACTATTCAAACTTTTTTTTTCCTTCACTTGCTATACGTTCATGTAGGAGAAGTTTCATTCTACATGAAATATTATTCACTTCATATATAGTAAAAAAATTAGAGTTATCTATATCATTACCTAAAGCAAAAGCCCAGCCAGGATACAAAGTTGATCTCATACTTTTGTTCTCTTTTCTTTCAGCACCCCCGTTCTCCTTCTAGTCTGAATATAAACTTCAGTCAAAAGTTTGAAACACTAGGCAGTTTCTACCACAAAGGCACAAAACACAACTTTCTGCTTATATCAACAAATTTGTTTATCTCAGAAATACACATGAACACATGCTGCCTTTCTCTACTACATTACTGCACAGTTTTGCACAACCCAGAAGACAAATGACATCTTTCATCTTACAACCTTTTGTTACCTTTGTTTTTAAGCTGAGATAAACAGTTTAAAACTGTGTCCAACTAAATTGCCTTTAAAAAACATACCATAGCAAGCCCTTCAACTATGCTCCACCTATATGCTGAAGAGATCCTTAAACATATAATGTTTGAATACAAAAATAAAGATTTAAACCATATGTACATCTTTGAGCATGACTACATGTATAGAAACAATTTAACCCACACTCAGAATTTCCAAAGCACCTTAAAATAGCTTGTCTCCACAACTAAAGATCCACTCATTTAAAACTTTCCAATGCTCAAGTTCCAGTCCTCCAGGACTGCTGCTGCTTATTCTTACTCAGAGACCAAAGTATATAAGGCTTCAGTCCACAGCAGGACTCCTTCCGTATCTTGTTGATTTGCCTGAAAGCTAGATGCACACACCAACTGCATATAAACAGACAATGGATAAAGAGAGTGTAGAGAGAGAAGATAGCTAAAGTAGTTGCAAAAAAATGTATGTTCTCCTCCTCAATTATCAAGCTAGGCCATATTTTGTACAGAGACTGACCAAGAACCTTTAATAAGACCATTAAGAAGGCCTGCACATGTCAGGTGGAAGATCTGAAGAAACATAATGTTTAATGATGCAAAATAGGGCATGTAGTCATTCTTTAAACGTATGTTCATGGAGATATCACACTCAACATGTGATACGCTTTACAAGCAGTCATACGGTTCCTGTAAAACATGTTGGCTGCTAATGTTGATAAAGGTTATCCTTGCAGAAAAGGACTGATGAGGCTGATGGTTCTCTCTGCCATATATCTTGTACTTAAAGACAAAGATGAGGGCATATTCTAAATCAAGAAATTCAAAAAACTCAATATGCTTTTTACATGCAGCAGTTGATGGGTACGTTGACGCTTTTTCTATTTCTTTCACACGTGTTGACTGTCTCAAGATTATTCTAGTACATTAAATAGTTTGCACAGTAACACTTTCTAAAGTTTTAGTGAATTCAGTGGAAGTAAGTCTGTAAATCTTATTATTCTTAAAATACAGTATAAACCACTCATTTTCTCCATGGGTATCATGTACTCCTATAAATTTTCTCCTGGAATTCTGTGTTTTAAACATAATTGCCTTACACCTGTGCATACACTTCAATAGTTCTAAGCGATTAGATATCTTTATACAGAAAGACAAATAGACATAGATTTATCAATCAAAATTCAATTTAAGTTGTTAACAATTTCAGTCAAAATCCTGAACAGATTTTTGGAGAAAAGCAAATTGTTGTCATTGTGCTTTATAGGAGCTATGATCTGTGTCTGCACGCCTTTCTTCTACTATAAAGGCCAGTCTTCTTAGTCTGTATATTTGCTAGAATATATCAGAACTTCTAGGTTGGTGAAAGGAGACAGTCAATAGTAGGCTAAGTTTACCTGAAAAGTGTGTTCTGTTGGGGAGAATGGAATCAAAATTGAAGCATATTAAATCCCATGACAGTAGCATAGTAGAGTTTCTTTTTTAAAAAATAAAACTATCTTATATATCTAGCTATCTGATAACTGAATTAATCAAAAATGCCTGCAAAAAATAAAATCAATTCTGTTAGGAAAAATGTAGATGATTTCAGTTATATCCCATATTTCCTATATTTTTTTTATTTTTATTTATTTGAATTACTGCCTTGCACTTGAAGAACTAGATGGACAGCAAAAATGATGTCTCCTTTTCATGACTGTAAGTTATTATTTTCCTAACCAATTCAATTTTTTTTCCCTTCTCATCCAAAATACTGTCATTAGAAGATAAATAATCTTTAGCAAATTCAGTAATTAAAAATTGTGGTTAAATGGTGACAATAGCTTCATATGATCATTTAATTTATAAAGTAAGGGACAAGCTAGAAGACTTGGTTGCTTTATGGAAGATATTTATTGAGCATAAGAACAAAACAAAAGGAATAAGTACAGCCTGTCACATACAGAATACAGGTTGTTGAACAAACCATGAGATGAAGAAATAAATGTTCTGGTCCTTTTTTAGTCCATTTTCTGTTCCTCACTTTGTTTCTTTTTTCTTTTCTCCTCTCTTGAGTTGCTTCTGTATCTTATGCACCAATTGGATGTAATAGTTGAACTACTTTTTTTATACAAACAGTTTTTTCAGAAAATCTAATGTCACCTGAAAGTTCTGTAGGCAACATCTCAATTATAAACTGAAAATTACTACACATTCCTGACAAAATAGGAAAATGATGTCTTATGTACATCATTTTTTTTTAATCTGTCTTTCTGCCTTTAAGTATCTTTTCTGAACCTTTTAGTTACAATGAAGATATTCTTCTCTGCCATACAAAGAGCTCTTCTATTCATCAGTTTTATTGCTGTGGCCCTCTCTGGATMCAACTCTCTACAAGTCCATTATGTGAATAAGATGTAACTGCTAGTGGGATCATGTAAAAAATAAACTCATTTCAGTATGCTGTTTGCAATGTAGATGACATTTTAAAATATTTTTCAATATTCCATTTCTCTGATTTAACTATTATTTGTCACATACTAATGTAAAATACTAACTTTGGAGGAAGGAAACGAAAACCAAAGATATGCACATATTTTTGTCCTGTTCTGTCCTGGATTTAGTCATGCTGAAGGAAACGGTGACTCAGTCACCCATTCTGACAAATCCTTCTCATTCTTTGCACTTAATAGCAAAGAAGACAATTTTTTTTTTAAAGGTCAGACGCCAAACACTGGAGCTGCATCTTCTGCTGTCAAAGTCGTTAGTGCTGTCAGGTCTTCTCCATGTTTCTGAGTTGAGATGCAGTGTTTCCATTATCTATTGTGTATACCGTCCCCTCTGGGGATGGTGTCAGGACTCCTTTCATTCAGCATGTCTTGCAGTGTAAGCGACACCAATGGGTGTGTCATTATGCCACCTCTATTTAGTATTTCGTGCATATAATGTCATTTTAATCCCCTAAATTTACACATCTTGTTATACTGTTCAGGAAGAATACAAAGTTAGGAAGGCAGACTAAGGACATTAGATAACAATTGCCTAAAAAAATTCTATATTCTTGTGGATTCCATTTAATTAGTGGTTACTAGATTGCCAAGCACAAAAGGATAATTTGACTCTAAAAAAACCTTTAAAATTTTGTTTAATATGTTTACATATTCTGCTATTTTGGTTTGTTTTCTGTTTGAAAATGACAAACTAGGAACAAAAATTACTTATCATGCTAATGAACAATTCATTCCAGAGACTGCATCAAAATGCATGAGTAAATTTAAGTTTTGAATCGACCTTTGCTGTTGAACAGTTATCTGTTTAAAAAGTTCAAACCACATTCTTCTTTATATAGCTTTTTTATAAAGCTAACACTACGCTACTTCCAGGTTTCTTGTTCAAGCACATTTCTAAATATTTCCACTTAGAAAACACACATGTAGTACAAAGAAAAGCCAGGAAAGCTGTTGCCTGTACTGTAAGATTACCTACATGACACAAATACAAAACAAATTATGCCTGTATATAATCTGTAGTGTCAAGTATTGGCATGGCTCAGCTCACGATAGTCAAAAGAAATACTCTGTGAGGCTAATTATAGTTTTTCTCAAGGTTTTCAGATTCTGAAACCCTACAAAACATGATTGTTACGAGGAAAAAAACAACTCAAACCAAAAGAATGGCTAAAAAAGAACAAAGGATAATCTAGTTTGAAATATTATTGTTATTGTACAGCAAAGCAATATAGCACTGCTTTCCAGTATCCCTCCTTTTTTTTTTTTTTTTTTCAGAATCATCCTCTCAGCAGGTGATGCTTGGTCATCTGCAATCCTTACTCTTGTCTTGCTAGTTCTTCTATAAGAAGAAACTGAAAAAAGAACCCTTTCTACTCTAGTAACAAGACTGTGCTTTGAATTTAATTACACAAAAAATGTAATTGCCTAAATATTTCAGGTCTTCCGGAGCCTTACAGAATAAGATTTTTTGCGCAAACTTTTTAAGCTTTTTTTTCTATATAGTTACCCACAAGCAGTTATTACTGGTTACCAGTTTTCTGAACAATTCTTGCAATTTGTGGAAAATTTCAACTTTTTATTGACACTAAAGCATCTTAAATGTGTAAAACAAGTAGAAATAAGATTTTGAGAAGCAAGTAGGGAAGTATCAGTGGCCAAATCTTTTCTTAAAAGTTTTTGAAATTTTCTTTTCCATTTCTCATGCTTTGGTATTAAAATTTTGTGCTGGTAGTCTGCTATTTTCTTAGTCAAATTATTTAACAACCATCTTCTATTTGTTTTGGTTGAAAATATTTAATTTCAAAGAATAAACATGTAATCCACCTTCATCAATGTGTCTAATTTAGGCCCTTTTAATAGCTACAGAAGGGTTATCTGGTCTACCCACATCAGTATCAACCCTATCCATTGAGAAATGTCACAGGAAATATATAAATATTTATATATAGTATTTATATATAAATATGTATAAATACAGGAAATGTCATGCAGTGTTACTCACTGGAACTTCAGACTGAGTCGTCCTCTTCTGAAAACAAGAACTTAATTAAGTCAAACAAAGTGCTGATTTCAGTCTACTTAAATAAGACACCTTTTTTTTCCAGAAGAATGTCCTGTTCTCTAATATATGTCATATGCAGACAGTATGCTCCACTGTTCCTTTTCATTAAACTTAGAAACTGTGCAGCTGGGAAAGCAAGATGTCAAGAAGAACAGCGAAAAGAAAGTCCAAATCTAGGGTGGGTCACTTAGAAGAGAGTAGAATTCACATTCAAGTCCAACTGAGCACAGAATTACTGGTTTTATTTCCCACAACATTAAGTACAGGCTAGAAGTGCTGTTTTCCACTTTCTGAGTATTGTAACCACTAGATTGGTAGATAGCAATCCACCACACTCATCAGGTCAGATGAAGTTAATTACAAATCTGAGATTGTCTAACTTTCAAGTTTTCTCCAGGACATTTAGGTCTTCAAGTCAGGGTGTATTGGATCTCAGTGTACTATGTAAGTAAGAAGATGACCAAACAAAAAAAGTCAACTAGTTACTCATCTGGATTTTAAGTCCAAGCAGACTCAAACTCAGCATGATAATCTAAATTAGAGAATCAGAGAACACTTCATTAAAGATTTTATATGTTTCATGCTAACTGTTTTAGTTAAAATGATGGTGCTAATGCTGTTGTGCAATTGTGCATACTCTATGTGATCCTCCTGTGATCCTCCAAAAAGATCAGACCTATTCCTGATAACATTAATGAGAAAAATAAAGTAAAATAAAGTATGCAAAGAGAGAGAACACCTTTCTACCTTACCAAAAACCAAATCAGTGAATGAAAGAAATAGCAAGGCTTTCATTATAAACAAAACAGAGCTCAAATCCAATTTTCAGAGATTGTTGGCAGGTTTAAAAGTAGAGCTTTAACTAACAGCTGAAGTGGCTCTGTGAGTGAATGAATCTGCTAAAATTGCATCACAGGTTTTAGGTTTGTGGATTTTTTTTTTCCTTTTCTCCAACAATGAAACTCTATTTATTAGTGCTTTTGAAATGAATAGTATTCATGAGACTGAAGTACCAGTGAAATGTTTTGCTGGATCAGAGCCAACTGCTCAGCACCTTGCAGAATCAAGTGTCAGATTCACTCAAATGATGATTGAGCCTGTCGTTTCGAAAAGAAAATCTTTAAATATATCTTCATGTCCAGATGATCTGGTAATACACTCTGACACAGTTGGTTATGAAACAGTCTCAGAGAGACATAAGAAGGCTAAAGAATCCTTGCTGTTACCAAATGTTTATTTTTCTATTTGTTGGGCTTCTGTCTTAGACTGAGGCCCTGTCAGGGCCGTTAGGGTAATACCAACCCTTACAAGTCCTGATCAACCTCACTGGCACCCTCAGGCCACCACTTATGCAGCTCCATCTCCATCTCAGCCCAATTCAGGACTATCAGTCCCTGTCCTGCAATACCACAGTGGTGCCAGCTCCAGGGGGACCTAAGCTGCCAGCAGCTCCCCTCCTGGAGGTCTCTTGGACACCAGTGCAGCTCATCCCCAGGCCTATGTTCAGCCCTGTCTCCTATTCGCTCCTGGCTGGAGCTCCTGGAGGAACCCCAGATCTGCCCCATCACTCGCAGTGCTGGGGGCCGTCGATGGACCCCACTGCCAGCCCCAGCTCTGACACTGTATGCGGACCCTATGGGATGGTGCCCCATTGGTGAGGGCACAGCAAGCACTGGGAGCAGCCTCAGCCTCCAGGTCATCTACACTGGGGTACTGTCAGTACTTGCTGTGCCCTGACAACCTTTTACTGTTTTGTCTGGCAATGATCTTTAACTGATTTTCTTGATTTCTCCCATTCGATTTACTTCTTACAGAGTTGTTGACTTTTTTAAGAATTTAAAAGAACTAATTCAAAACCTCTTAAATTCAACCTTAAAAATTTAGAGTATGTTAGGTCAAGTCATTATTGTTTGGATAGAAGTTTTCCTTTCATTTACTAACTTAAAATACTTTTCTGTAGCCATCTGACTATATACTCCTGATTATTTTTTTCCCTTCTTTTTACAAGTTTCTACCTATTATGACTTGACAAGAAATATACACAGTGCCCATGCTGTCAGTGTCTCAGACTGAGTTGTTTACATCCTCTAATCTTTCTCCCCACTTCTGAGAACTGGAACTCTTATCCCTTATGGAAAACAATCACAAATGAAGATTTCTTTCAAAGCAATTATTTAAAGCGGAAGGAATTCCCCTTCCCCTCTCCCCCTCAGAAAAGAGTTTCTCAAGGAAAAGGCTTGATTTCTTTTACTGAAGCAACTGAATTTAGACATGTACATTAAGCACATAGTCTCTACTCTTTTCATTGAGCAGTCAGTGAGATTTGTGTGTTCTTCTAGTGGGTCATTCAAATGAATCAAGCTCCTGTTCTGAAGCACCCACTGAAGGAGCCTCTTTCCCTTACTGACTGTTTAGCAAGCCTAGTGACACCAGCCCTTTACTTACTTATTTCAAAGCCTCACTGCTTTCTGGACTGAAAGGTGTTGAAAGCCGTATGAAACAAAGGGAGATTTCAATACGAATCCTGATGGCCCTTCACTCATGCTAGTAGTATAAATATGTTCCCAGTAAGACCAATAGTGTTAGCACACTTTCCACAGGTCTCTAATCTTATGGGGCTACTGTTGTTTGCAGTTTAAGTCTCTAGGAGACATAAAGCAAATAAGACAAAGACTTCCCAGAGGAACCTTAGCCACATCCACAGAGTAAGTAAAAACAAAAACCTTTGTCCCAGAGCCTTTCTAAATACTCAGCATCCTTTTGAGAGTCCAGGACCTACCCATACCTGACATACCCTTTATCCTGGCAAGGAGGTCTTCTTTTTTTCACAGAACCTCTTTCCATTTAATCTTCTTACTAACTTTATGTGAGACTTCAGACCTCAGCCATACCTCATTCACATTAATGGTCACCTTTATTTTAGAGGACAAGGTGACATTAAGTATCATTAGCATCTCAATTGTCCTTTGGATTCAATTTGATTTTTCTTCTACTGTTCTATCTAGTGTATGACCAGTTCTTCTTCAGCTAGCGCACCGACCAGTTCAATTGGTTATCTACATAACATCTACATAACACAATATCTACATAACATCTCATGCACACAACATAGTATATTCTTCAGGGCAAGATAAAAGAATAAATTATGCCTTCTGACTAAATGAAAGGAATGTGATAAGGAATAGGTATGTCTCATATCACAGTTTGTTATTAAGTTGTAATAAACTGACAAACACAGTCAGTTTTCATAGTATTGAAGTAGAGTTTTAAACAGCCAGCTTTTTCTTCTGTGTTTATACAGTGTATATTCTCACTGGTAATTATTTAGTGTAGTCTTTTTATTCTATTTGAAGACTAGGATTAGATTTTAGAACATAATCTCTACTAAGTAAGTAATGATCAATAAATATTAGACACAAATTTAATAAGGCAATTCAACACATAAATTGTGTATTGATTGTGAAAAGGACATTTCTTCAAGTTCAAGATATTCAAATCCAAGTCATTTTAATTTGATCAAAAAAAATTCACAAACAAACAAACATGCCTTAAAGTTCTTTTTCATGCTTAAGAAACCACAACTTAATTACAGATGAGGAAAAAGACATCTCCAGCTAGACCTCTTTTTATCTCCAATCTATGGATTATTTACTGTAATTAGATCTGAGTATCTTTTTACATAGCAATTGAGGAAGTAAAAAAAATTTGAAAAGGTATTGTTTATTTTACAAATGCCTAGATGAAAGTATTGTCCACACACTAAACTTGAAATTACAAAAATGCACCTATAAGTTAGCATCTTTACAAAGCAAAAGCTTGCAAACTTGAACAAGAATAGATATGGATAGAGAGGTATATTTATACATATTATAGATATATATTCCTATGCAAATAAATATATGTATATACACATAGACATTAGATGTTTATATGTCTATCCATACATATTATATATATACACATATAAATATAAGCATATAAATATGCATATTGAAATATATATATTAAATATATGTATATGTATTTAAATATATGCACATAAATATGCATATATGCACACATATGTGTGTGTTTTGTTTGTGCATAAATAAATAAATATCTTGCATATAAAGAAAGAATTAGACTGAACTGATGTAACAGAACAGGTTGGGACATCCAGAGTAAAGACACTTCAGGAAAACAAAATTAAGATGTATATTCTTTCTGTAGTTCATTAAGAGGTTTGCCTGGTATGACAGTGAATATAAACCAAGTGACACACACCCCCTGCTTCTGCCACAAGGCAGAGTATTTTTCATTTGGTTAAGTATGCATTATTTAGTTAATACCCATTTTATGCTTAGAATATTCAGGGTTGGTAAAAACTTTGTGTTTTTACCTTCTGAAGTTACCATTCCAATCCCTACTTCTTCACTGAAAATCTTAAGTGGTACTTTGTAGAATTTGTCCTTCAATTTTGTGTTTACATTTAAGTAGGAAAAAAACCACAAAAATTAAGCAATTTATCATGAAGAATATAAAACATTTCAGTACTGAAAAGAATTAGAATGTGTTAATGCACTGATCTTTTGCATGTCACACAAGGACTACTATATAGAAATAACGATTTTTCATTAAAAAGTGTTAATATCAGTAGTGAATGTCATGGCTCCCATTGCACCAGACGGCATTCTTCAGAAACAGATCACTGCTTTTTGTTCTTTGATAAGAACGACTTTGATAAGATTCTTCCTTCCATGAGAAAATGAATCCTTGTTATTTTTACCTATTCCACAATAAGGATCATAGTATGTATAAATAGTTATATACCTATCTGGGTATGGCAGATGGGCAGAAAGTTAATCAAGTAAAACATGAGCCTAACAAATTGGGCAGATAATAGAGGGCAAAAGACAGGATTAGAAGAATCACAACGCAAAATACTAGTGATGAGAAGTATACATAACAATACTACACTTAGTCTACCTTCTGCATCCATACAAAGCCTAGAACTTGTATATGCATAAATCAGATTTCTACTGTCACAGTTACAGTTTGAATATCTTTATCCCAAGACTTTTCAGAGGTTTTCAAAATGCTTCATTTTTAAAAAATATATATTCCAATTTATGACACAATGAAATTAGAATATGGAAAATAAGCAAAGCTCTCAAATGTAATTGAGCACTAGTACTGTAATTGAGCACTAGGGGAGCTTCAGTGAAGTTAATATAGATAAAAATAAATGCATGTATAATGTTTTTCTATTTATTTATGCTTTCCTTTAAAATAGCTGTTTTGAAAGCCAATAGAATATGTGTTTAATTAGATCCTTGTTCTTTTTATCAAGCAGATTTTCTCAGATTAGGCTATTTTCTAAATATACCAGCCTGACAATCAAACCACTAGGGTTTTTACCATGACTTTTACCACGGCTTTTCACATTCAGCTCAGTGATGCCTACACAATACTTCTGCCATTGCCTTTCCTTGAATGTATACTTACAGCATTCATTCAGTTATTCTTGCCACTCAGGCACTACTATACGATAGCACAGAAGCTTCAGATAATTTAGCAGTTACAAAAAATGCAGTATGATACAATTTGCATAGTACCTAAAAGAATATATTAAGTCAACAGACCTTAAATAAATGTAAATAGTTAATAACTTCTCTGATGATTGGAGTTCTTGTCTTTAGCCCAATTTCCAAATCCAGCCTGAATTAAACTGGTAATCATCTAGTTCTTGTTTTGTTGTGTTTGCCATTTCTTTCATCTGGCATTTGGGTATTTGCTCTGATGCTATAATTCAGTTTTGTTCTTTCCATTTTGATTTTTTTGTTTTCATTTTCTGTAAGACAACCAGCCTCTTGAATATAACTGTATATGCAGTCTCTGTACAAAAATACACAGCGTGCTTCAGAAAATGATGAAGGGCACAATGAAGATCACGTCTTGAAACCATGCCAGAGGTAACCTCAGCCCTAATGTCAGCTAATGCTCACGCATATGAAAAAGAATCAGCTCTGAGAGGATATGAATGTGATTCCTAGCTTACCAGGAAGAACAAAGATACACAGTTTAAACAGGAAGAATGTATGAAAGCAGCCAACTTTAGGAAATATTTTTATGTCCCTACATGAATGGTTCAAAGATTGCTGCTCTATGTGGCATAGGTGATAGAATATACTGAGTACACTTAAAGAAAAACAAAAAAAAAAATCAGTGACTAGAACCACAAAGGCTTTTTTAATTTTGCTTTCTTCTTCCCATTGCACTTGGTATATACACTATTCTACATTGCCTGAGTACTGTCAAAAGACAAACAAACAAACAACAGAAAAAAAGCATAAGACAGAACACAGCATGATCCAGAGGAAAAAATCATACTCTTTTAAAGGGATCTTCTCATCATGGACAAGCTTTATATTTATGATAAGTTTAATTGCATTTGAGCAGTCAGCTTCTGAAGGAAAATACAACCTGCTTGGGACCACTAGAAGATATTGAGCATTATAGAGAAGTAGCAGCTAGAGGAAGCAAGAGATAAAGGAGTCTGATGGACACATTTCACCACAGTTCTGTATAAAAGGGCTACTCTTTCACAGATTTGGGTTGCACAGTTTTTTGTCAGTTCTAATGCTTATGCGGCCACAGGTAAATTGAATGAATTTTCTAAGACTTAAAACTATGATTTGCAGGAATAGTATCCAGTCACTTCTGTGAATTGCTCTATCTCAGCCCACAACTTCATGTTTGGTAGAATAGGTTAAAGAAAATAATTTTACCTCTGATTTACTCATTATACAGGTCAAAGCAAATCTTCCCAGACTTCCATCCCATGTCCTAATCTTTCATCACAGCAGAATGGAAGCACGAAAATACACGGGTCAAAGAGTATAACTGAGATTTCAAAGTCATATTCACTTTATTTTCAAATTTCATTTTATGTGACCTGTCTCATCATGATGAAGTGTAATTTTTAATTAAAGCTGCATATACACAAAGAAGCTAAAGAATAAAAGGACAATTATTGTATGTTGAAAGGATTGAGAACCTGGAAGTATATATTTTTAAAAAATCTCACTCTTATACTTCAGGGCAGGAGATCAGACATTCTACCTTAACATAAATAGTAAAAAGTGTTTAAAATGTTCTGTGAATATTCATACTTTTATTTGATTCCAAATAGAGAATACTTGGTAGTGTTCACTAACTTCTTGGTTTTACAATGTAATAAATTATTACCTTCAGTAATAATGACAAATGCTTCAATATTTAAATTGTTACTTTATCTATCCTGTAAGACACAGGAAAGAGCAAGTACCCTAGGGAAATTTTCGTCAAAGCAGAAATTTCTTGTAAGAGCTAATATTAGAAATGTTTGACCTTATTTCCACTGTAGTCAAAATTAGGGAATTGTGTAAAACTCTATTAAAAAACGGAGTCAAAGAAAAAGACAAAGAAATATAACATTCCAGTCAATGGATCCTTCACTACCTCTGCTCTGATGTTTTGTCTATTTAGTTCTTTACATTTAAAAATAGCCAATACTTTAATAATCACTGTAGTTTTGTATCCACAAACCATAAATTGTGCCTTTCAATATCATTCTGTTCTGAAAGAGAAAAACTTAAAAGACATTAGAATGAAGGACTAGGACTAGGAAAATGTCAAATATTGGTTTGGCTCTAAAGTAGCCCATATTTTCTATAAGAAATGTGATCTTTCTGTATTTGTGGATATTTATTGAGAAATTATGTCATATCTTCATTTTCTCAAAAACTGTAGGTTTTTTACATTCAAAAATGTATGATTGTACTTAATAATGAAGACTTATTATTTAAAAGTGTGATACTACTTAAAAAAAAGGAAGAAGAAGAATCAGTCTTCTGCATGACACTGAAAAATAAACTGAGTAGGTTTAAGCAAACAGTTCAATTTTGATTTAGTAACCAAAAGAGAAGGGGAGAAAGGCAAAAGGAGAGGAAAAATTCAATTTGGACTGAATTAAAACAGTGTATTTTCTTTTCCTGGCAAAAATTAAAAACCTCTTAAGCTAGTTTTCTGCTGAATTAAATATTCACATATGACACAAAAGGCCACCTATAAATCTTTTAAATTCTTCTGAATTTAAAGAGGAACTGAAATATCCTCTTTTTTTTTGTGGAATTAACTCTGTCCATACTTGATGTGTTGACTATATTTAAGGTTCCTATAGCAGTTGCTTCTGAAAAGTCATTGCCTATTACAGGACACACTAGCCTTGGATTCAAAGAATGGTATTTTTATCTCTGAATTCACCACTTATTTTGGGGGATTTTTTAAAATAAAATTATTGTCTCTCACTATGTTCTCACTACTTCTCCTTCCCACATGTAACATGAGTATACATGCTTCCCTGTGAAGATGCTCAGGAAATAAACAGCATTATCTAAGAGGAAGTACTCTAATTCCTAATCTTCTGAGTGATGTCAAAGTTTAATTTGGCTTAAATAAGCTTCTTTAAAGTTTTTGTTTCCCTGAAGAGTGAATTTTATTTGTAATTTAATATTCTACCTTATAATCACTAGAAGATAATAGAAGCAAATGTACAAATAGAGACTTTTGGAGTCTCTAATGCTCAGAATTTTGTGTAACCTGTAAATGGTGGCTCACAGATACATACAAAAAAAACTAAAAGGTCATTCTATCTGTAAATGCAGCTTCCCTGATCATTTTTCCAAACTGAAGTGCTGATATCCCTTACAGTATAGCTCCAATATATTTTCTAAGTTTTCCAGACCACTATCTCCCATGCCTAGACATATTTTCACCTGCAATTCTTTCTTATCTGAAATCCTACCACCACTGTTGCTCTTAGAATGATTCAAGAATCTCTTTTAAGTGGACAAAATTCTGACATGGAAAATAATTTGCCATCACTAATAGCTTGATTTTAAGTAAAAATCAATAATTCTTTATATAAATTGTAAAACAATTACAGCTTGAAACACCTTCACATAATTTTATTAAATTAATAGATTATGTTTTACATAAGTCACAGGTATATGGGATTACTTTTACTTAGATGGTAAATTCTTTGTGTATATCTACCCATTATAAGGCATACATGGAGTAAATTATACACAATGATATTACTTAATATTATTAAATATTTATTTACATCTGGGTTGAGAAGCTCACTAGCTACACATGATCTTTGTGTTAATCTGGCCATCATATTGTGATGACGGAAAAAATGAACAAGAATCAACTGACAAATACCTGTCTTTCTATCCTGTAATGCATTCAGAAGAAAGAATAACACTTTCAGAGACAGCAAGGTTCTCTCTGACACAAAGTTTAAGAAGATGTAGGTGAAAATAATTTGATTATATCCCTGAATGCCTATATCTCTAAATATTTATCTTATTCAATATCCCTTAAAAAAAAAGATATTCGGAATTCAAATTATATAAACAAAAGCCCTATTTTAAAACAATATATTGTTGAATATCTTGTAATATCTTGTAAAATGTCTCTATTGCTGCTGCTCATAGGCACTCAAGCAAATTTGCTTAATATCTGCAGATCAAGCTTGCCACATATATGATGTTACCACTGTGAACTATTTTTGATTGATATTATGTTTCTGCAAAGTACAAAACAAAAAGCAGGAAACATCTGAAACAATTATTTAGAATATAAACTAGTACATGCATTTGGTTATGGCTCTTTGAATATCATTATAGTTCAAGCTGATTATGCAGTTTTCCTCACAAATTAAAAAAAAATGCGTATAAGAAAATCCCAACTTGTTTTTCAGTATGCCAATTAGAGTCTAACTTCTGTAACTGAGTATAGGAACTTCCTGCTGAACCAGCATGTTGTATTACATTTTTTAATCAATTGCACAAGCAAGTGATCAATGAGTCTAATCAAGGACTTTACTCATATTTTTTTTTTTACACAATCTTGCTTTTTCTGTAGACAACAACATGAAGATGTTTCATTTTACTAATAAAGGGAATATGCACAGGGTTTCCTAAGTAAAATATATTGTATTTTATATATACTAACTATATTAATATCTGATCAATGTGGTAATTTCTAATTTTTCTGATGCTGTCTGCTATTTTCTTTTTCTTGTTAAGTAGAAAATGATATAGATGATTCATTAGATTTTCCAAAGCAGCATCTCTCTGTATATTATTTCCCTATCCCATCAGTTCAACTTCCCTTAGGCAGGGTCATAATATGACAAAGTCAGGCATATTTTGTTTACTGTAAAAGAACTGCTTTTAAAAGAATTTAAAAAGTTTACTAACTGTAAGTGGATATGGGACAAAGTTTCCAATTCAGTTCTTTGGGAACTTGCCTTTTTCTGTTTGTGAAGGTAAATGTCTTTGAGATGATACAGAAGATACTTCCAGGTATTGGAATTTTACTATATTCTTCTTTAAGGTATCATGTCTGAACAGATACACAGATCCTGGTAATTTGTTTCTTGATGAGTCAGCTATACAGATAACTGATTACCAGACTGAAATACCTCTTTGTCTAAGTGATTTGCTTCTTGCTACTATCTTTGCAAATGTAGAGAGAGTGAAGTTATTAAAATGAAAGGATGACCTTTTCTGCACTAGGAAAAGATGATGCCTTGTACAGAAAGCAATCTGAAGGTGAAAACTGGATGCCTTAAATTGAAGATAAGATTCCTATTGATTTCAACAGCAGGAGGATTTTATCATGAATGTGAGACAATTTTGTCCCACAGGTTATTGAATATCTTGAATACAGTTATGAAGCAGAAAAAATAATTAAGGTCTGTGCTCTTTTAGCAGGGATGCAGAATGTGTTTCCTCTTCTCTACAAATGTCCTCTTTTAGAAGACTATATTTGAAGGCAATCTCTAGAATATTTTCTTATATATGCTGTCCATGTACTCGTCCTACGTGAAGGTTGAAAAGACAGTGCTAAACTACTGAATTTTAATAAATAAATATTTCTTAAAAGACAGGTTTTTATTAAATAACTTCTATTTCCTAGAGATAAAAGAAATCACAATACTAATACAAAACTAGACGAAGACTAGCTAGACTTGATTCTCTCTTATCACAGCTAGCCAGCTTCTGCAGACACAATAAAGACGTCAGTAAAATTAGCTTGCATTTCAGCTGAGCCTTGACCACAATCACAAGAAAAATCAAATAAATAAGAGTCCATATGTTTTTGACAAAGGCTCAATTTCTATTTCTTGATAGAATGACCAAATTATTTAAACTCAGGCAATAGAAGATTCCACGCATCAAGATAAATGACTAAAATATTTTTCCTCTTAAAAAACAATTTTAATATTTGCAAATGAAGATGAGACCATTTTTAAAAATGACTCTGACATGGTAGAGGCTATGTGTGTCTACACAAACAGTTGCAAACAGGCATAAGCTTTGAGTTAATGGGCTGCAAACTGGAATATGTGTTTTGTGCATTCATTTTGAGGTGTCCAAGTAAAGCCATCCAGAAGACTCTGAGACTATCCATGCCAATTTGACTGATGGTACACTGAGAGCTCTTAGACTCCTGAATAAGAAAGTGTCTTGGCTCTTCATACTTTAATAATTTTTGTCAATCAGCAGTCACAAAAAAAAGGACATTCCTTGCATAGACTAAACAACAGAAAGATGGAGCCTTCTTCAGGGACTTCTGTGGAAAGAAGAGTGATTATCTTCCCATCACTCTTCTGCCAAGAACAAAAAGACTTACTCCACTTATCAGTTTGTAACCCTGGTTAAGAGCAAAGAGAAATCTTCTGCTCACTGAAAAGACATCAGATAAAGCAATGTAATTCCTTTCATGAGTAAGGCAAAAGTAGAGATGAAATTAGGACCTTATGAGTCAGAGTTTGTTCTCTGCTCTATTCTAGGAGTACAACATCTGTGAGCTATCCTTTATTCAAGGATATTCAGAATTGAGTTCTCTCTATTTACATCCAGGACTAATCCAGCTCCTTGACGAAAAACAACTAAGTACCTAGGGCAGAATATGGGTGTTTGATTCCTCCTATTTTCCACAGTAAAATATGTTACAAAAAAATGAGAGTTTTTTTTTTTTCTCAGTTTAAGAAACAGAGGAGTAATGGTCATTATTTCTTTGGTAAATGGAAAATTACACAGCAGTCGCATACTATGTTTGTGTTTGTGTAACATTGTGTTACAAAGCTTCACAGTCAAGCTTCCAAAAACTTTACAGTAGCTAGGTCATCTTTACCAAAGACATAAAGCTTTAATGGTGTTTCTTTTCCTTAAAAGATTCCCAACAGAACAAGAGTTTCAACAACAAGAGTCTTATTATGTCTTGCTTGGGCAAGTGTGATCCTATTGAGAGCATATAAATGTACAAATTTTATGTCAGGACTAATTAGTCTCTGTCTGGTACTGGCTATAGGCTATATAATCTTCTGGTGTAAATCAATGTATTATTTGATACCTTTCTAATGGTTTGAAATATATTTTCATAGAAACTCAATTATCTGTGGATTAAATTATAACAAGAACATTAGGGAGTTAGGTCAATCTAGTGCAGAAAGATCATATTCATGGAGCAGAAATATTTATGCTCAAATAGATTAGTTATACATGCAAAATAAATAAAATGTGAAAAATTATATTTACAGTGACAATAGTCACATGCCTGCAATATTAAAATTTGGCTCAACTTTTCAAGAGGAAATGAAGACACAAACTTATGCAGTAATGCCTGAGAAATGTTTTGATTTTTCAAAACTCTGATTTTCTGCAAATTAATGCTGAATCAGAGAAGAAACCTACATTCCTTTGCTGTTATTCTTTCCTCTAAAGTTCCGAGAAGACTATAAGCATTTATTTTACTCTTTCACAGTTCCCAAGGCAGGTATTTAGTTCTAGGCAAAATAAATAATACAATCCATAGAAGGCCTGGGAAATGAGAAATGAATAAATAAAAATGTAAAAATCTGAAACCAATTTTTTTGCCTTCTCTAAGCCTGCTCACCTTTTCCCACAGTAATTTTATTACGTCTCACATTGCTATACATTCTCATAATCGATCTAGGCTCTAAAAGAACAACTGCTACCGCAGGAGACCTGGCACTAATGAATGCCAAAGGAGCACATTATTTCGATTCCCTAAATGGAAGTCATCATTTTCAATTAGAAGGCAGAATGAAAGGATGAAAATTGATGACCTGTCTCAGCTGCTAACCTTTACCAGCAGGTACCTACCAACGAACCCACTTAACATCCATCACCAGGAAAGGCTTTATTCTTTCAATATTCTCAGATACCCTGGGTAGGCTTTAGGAGCCATTAAATTGAAAACTTTATTGTCAGTTCTGAAATGGAAGCCCCCAAAACACACAAGGAGCATATTTTTAACTCTGTATAGTATATATTCGTAAAACAGCTAGTACTACAGAGATAAAATTTGATAGGATATTGCAAAACACTAAGAAATATTTCAGTCAGTCAGTGCCAGATAGTCTGTGATTTCAAAGAACAACTCCAAGGAGGTCTGAAATAATTCAAGAAAAAAATACATTTGTTTGGTGCTGTCCTTTTTGAGATTACATGTTAGGGTCTGTTGCAAGCTTGCAATTTAACTGTGCAAACCCTTGCACAAAGCTACCTTGCTTCCTTGAAGTAGCATACTCATACTCATACTCATGCTTATGCTCATGCTCATACTCATACTATTATCAGATACCTCAAACACACTTTTGCCATCAGGACAGTTTCCAAGGAATGGCTAGACTGAATAATACTTGACATTATTCCTTCTACTTTCTACATAAAAAGTTGCAAATCACTGTGACAAGGGATGATTTCATGCCAGATTACAGATTTCACATATATATTTTACGGCCAGCCAAAATCTTTACTGTATTATTAAGACCATGTACATTTACCATTTTGAAGAAACTATGTACATCTTTGTCTAAGAAACAAAGAGTATAATGTTGGCAGCTTCTTATGAGATAAAGGGATTAGATACATTGAAATCTTGACCCCTTTGAGCTGATTTCTTTTAGACTTCAATGGACTTGGAATTTCAGCCATATTTCTTTTTCTATAATAAACTACAATACAAACAAGTATTTGTATATTATCATCAGGAATTCTTATGACTTTTATTTCAGCCTGATTCTCTAAATTAGTGTTTTTAAAGTCTGAAAATCTCAAGAATATTGTGAAAATATTTTACTTCCAAATTCAGATATCTTAAAATATTGGTGGACTTCTTCTTATTTCCTAAGCTTATTCTATCATATAAAAGCATTCCAAAATTTTCACATTCTTTGAAAGCTGTGAAATCAAAGGTAAATTTTCAGATTTCAATTCATACTTCCAAGTTAACAAGACAATCTTATGTATATTAAAAACAAATTTGAAAAAAAAAAAGAGAAGTATTTATAATAGGCAATATCCAGTAGAATCCTAACAATTTATACCACCACAACATCCAGTTCATGGATATGAACATTATAATGTTCATATGACCAACACTCTGATTGGCCTGGTTCTCCAGAAAGAAACAAACAAATAAAGAAATAAATAAAAATGTCCTCATACGAACAAAAAAAATTAAGAAGCCCTGCCTTTCTATTCAAGATTTCTTGCACCGATCCGCAGTTTCAGATTACCCTCTCTTTCATCTAGTCATTTTCTATCATTTTTGCATTTCTGTTGAAGATAATTCCTTAAGTGCTAAGGAGTGGATATAACTTATGCTATGCAAGAATTTTTATTACCATTCACAAGACACAGGCAAATGAAAATACTAAGTAATCCTAAGCAGCATCTGATTTCACTAAAAGTCTTAATAAGAAACAGACAGCTGCCAGGAAGTCTTTAGAAAATGTAGTTGGAAATGGGTTTTCATGCAAGTTGCTAGAAGCAATCTGTCACTTACAAATGCAAGGTCAATGTTATATGCCTTACGGTATGCACTCTGGTTCCAATGGGTTCCAATCTCTTTAAAAGTTCCAAAAACTGCAAACTTTACTCAGACTTTACTTCACCGAAAGGGAGTACTAATTGCATAGGGAGGAAAAATAACACCACTGTGGTCAGTATGTTCAAAGTGCCTGCCACAAACTTTTCTGCATAGGTGCCTGTTGGCTATCACAGGCTTAGATAAGCATGAAAGAAAACCCAACAGTTTTTATTTCTACAAGACTAGATTTTTGAGAGACACTGTAGAGCAGGCCAGCACAACACTGGAAGCTTCAGTAATCTGTAATTCTAGTTTTCTCCCCTTTGAAGTTATAATGAAATTCTGTAGTTCTGAGAAGGACAACTATTACTCTAAATTTAAATAGATTTGCCAATAACAAAGATGAAATGGAAGGTTTTACAGCAACAAGGTGTTTTTTTTTTCCTGTTCCCGTGTTACATGCACTCTATTGTCAAAACAAGTTTGAACTTCACTTGAACTTTCATATCACTCTCTTTCTACTAACTGTCATTTTACACTGGCATTTGTTTAATCTCAGGTTATTCCAATCAACTGTTACACCTTTTTCATCACAGATTAACACAGTGGCGGTAAGGCAACGCTTTCAGATTTATACCAGGTTATCACTGACACTGAGTCAATTTCTGAATTTTGTAATAGTAACACAAAATCCACAGTGAGTTCAATACAAAAACTGAATAATAGGTGCCAAACTATACTCTGAGATTTGTATACACTCAGCCTATTTTATAGATATATATGAAGATGGAATTTAACCTTAAGTTTGATCTCTTCTTGCAAACTTTTAGACAAAAGCTCCATTCTATAATAATAATGAATTGAAACTATTCTTAGATATAATTTAGGTCTTAAAAAATGGTATGAATATGGTCAAGGTTTGTTACTTTTAAAGTACAGGTTGTCACAATTGCCCATCTGCAAATTCTGAAATAAATGATCCCTGTTTTTCCTCTACATGTTCCTAAGAGGCGTATTAGTAATACAGGCAAATACAGGCAAACTACTGCCTCACTGATAAATATATAAACACATGGTTATAAGAAAGGAATTAGCTATTCATAGAAAAAAAATAGACCAGCTAAGGGTGTGATGTTTGAAAAATAAGCTCAACCCCACAAGAAATGCTTACTCTTCAGTATTATTACACTTAAATATATGTATATATATATACAAAAACCTCCGTATTAATATGTATTATGAAAAAATGTCACATTTTCACAGTCACATTTCAAAACAGAAACCTGTTTTAAGATATTAATCTGGGTAGAATAACACTTACCTTGATGATGCTAGAAGTTGTCATAGGATGACTAATGTGCCTCTACATATATGCAGCAATAGGAAACGTAAGCTGGCTAACAAAGACCTTCTTCACAGCATATTACATTTAGTGACAATAGATGACTGATTAATACAAACATTTTAGAGCTTCAGTAATGATGTTWTAAATTCAAAACACCATGGGAAAAACAGAAGAATCCAGATTCAACATTTTTAATATGAAATTAATGAAAAATTTCCTTAAATTTTATAACAATTTGTCTTTTCTATAAAATGATTAACTATGAAATCTCCACAAGTTTTGCATGGATTATGTAAAAGCAATTTAATACTAAAAAAACAGGAAAACACAGTATGGACCATAAGTCGATGTGGCAACAGTTCACAAATACACTGATGTACACACTCTTCATCAGGTTAAGAAGTCTTGCTGAAAGAGCTTTCAGTTACATAAAAATGTACCACATGTGCTTAAATATTTTTGAGTCTTAAATGAGATTTAGAGATTTTAATAACTTATATTTCCTATGCAAACATATTTAATAGTTTCATTGTAGTTCATTTTGAGTAGACCATCTTATGGAATGTTTTAAAAAATTTGCTTTCTAGTTTTAAACACTCTGAATGACTTTATCATTTAGTTTTAAACTTGCACATTATAAATTTGCATGTCAATATATGTATAATTTTGTGTGTTTGATATTTTCTTTGGCTATTGCCTGATATATTTTTTTTAGGTAAGTATTATAATTTTATTTTAATGTATTCCATTCCTTATTTATAAAGATCTGGCAATCCTCACTGTTATTCACCTAAAATTCAGGTCCTCTATCCACATTTGGGCATCAACAAAAAAAGTAATCTTAAAAAAAAATCTTTTTGTTTAAAA
>NW_028186867.1:4081217-4093665 GCF_003343005.1 Rhea americana | reverse complement strand
AAAAAAAAAAAAAAAAAAAAAAAAAAAAAAAAAAGACAAAACACCTGTTATTCATCATTTCTAGAGATGAATCATCAAATCAGGACAATCTTATCAAACTGCCTAAATACTTGCACAAGAGCTTAATTTCAAATATTCCACCTCTATTTTTTTGGCACAAAGCTAGGGACATATTGATTAAGAGAGTAACATTATAAATCTTAGTTGGCATTCTTAAAGAAGAAAGTATGCTGAGAGTGATGACCAACCATCAGTCTGTTCACTGAATTATATGAATTCAGTGAATTTCCTAAAATTTATATCTTTTTAACCTCTTCTGTACTGTCTTCTAGTTTTTGCCTTATTTGACAATACAGTCTATGGTTCTGAGAGCATGCTTAACCAGTGCAATTAGTTGGTTTCATCCATCAAGCTTGGAGAAAACACACTTTGTTGTACTGAGGTAAGAGTAACCTTCAGTCAAAAAGTTCTTGCTAAACTACAGTTTGGACTATTACATACTAAGCATGTCCATACTTGCCCCTACAGAAATACTTGCCCCTGAAGAATTATATACAAGTTATCTCAACCTGTCAGAAGTTTTAAGTCTTCAAATGATTTCAGGATTTTTCCTATAAAGGAAGCCATACGAGGGCCAAACAAGCTATCATCATCTTTTAGAGAAATAATCACCCTTCTAATATGTACTCACTCTGTGTAAGGAACATATCTAATGTTAAAAACAACACAAATTTACATTTAGCTTCTGATAATACTATAACTCATGTACTTGTTGCTTTCAGCATCAGAAGATTTAAAATAACAAAAAAAAATCTGTTCAAAAAGTTAAATAAAAAATAGCATAATTCTGATGCATACAAAAAGGCATTAACAGTCATGGAAAAACTATTTATCTCTGCTGAGAAGTTAGGAGCTCCACTGAAGCAGAAATTCAGCACAGTTGACATTACCTGGTACAGCCGTTGGAAAACTAACAAGATAGGCCAGGGATCAAAATGACCATAGAATCTCCTTGTATGAAGCTCAGAGATGTAGGTGAGGCAATGTAGTGAAGCTTACACTGGCATCATCAACACAAACAGTCCCTGTAAGTTAAACTGAGCTAAAATAAACCTCCTTTCTTAAAATAAGCACCCAACTGTGATTTACTTAATGCACTCCAGTTCCTGGATCATTTCCATGGGTACTGATCTACCAGCGGATCACCTTAAAGATTCTCGTACTAGTGGAGCTGCATATGCTAGAGATAGAGGAGGGCAACATGGAGGTACAAAGGGAATGAATAATTGCATTAAATTTAATTGATATCTCAATTCAAAAAAACAACAAAAGAAACATTCTACACAACAATTACACTTGCGAAGATAAAATTGCAATATGTTGTAGGATATTATACAGACAGGCTCTGCCAGTATGAAGGAATCTGCTCTGCTGGGAAGCAAGGTCAAATACTAATTCATTCCTTTGATTACTGCTATACAGCTTCCAGAGAATAATTTTACAAATTAGCATTATATAGAGAGGGTTCACAAGAATGACCGCTTGCAGGCTACACATGTTAATGGTCAATAACTGTTTACTTCAGTCACATGCTACCTGGAGAAACAGGCTTTCAAACTGCTATAAGAAAACTAGTATTGTATTCAAGATTTATCTCTGAAAACCCACTAATTTCTCAATGTTAGTAAATTAAATTTCACCATATTCTGCTTATTTAATACATAAAGATTTCTTAAAGAATCTATAAATTGCATAAAATTCTACATCAGATTTTATAATCCACTGACATGCTTTTTGTCAGTCAAGTTCTAAGCAGTTCATTTACAATATATGCTACTTTAGTGCACTGAAGTTTTAAATCAGATACCAGACACTCAATGAAGTAATGAAAACTAAGAATCTCAATACTTGGCTGAAGTATGGTGCCTCCTTGTAAAATAAACTCTGATCTATACAATATGGCTTAGTACAATCATTTATAAAGAACTATAATTGCATGTAGATATAATTTCTACTGAAAGAAAATCCATTTTTTTTCAAGATAGACTACTTACTGTCAAAAAAAGAGAAAGATAAAAGACAGAATATTCTTATCTGCATGATTTGGAGTTCTTAGAAGAAGAAAGTAATAAATTGCAAGTCATTTTGAAAATGTTAAGCCTATCTTGCTTATATTTTGAACTCTGAGCATGTCTCATTTGCTGCATTAGATGTTTCACTGAACCCTGGCATCCAAAAAGCCTGTTTCATATTAGAATTCGTCTCAAGTTTTATCCTTAACAGCTCACACAAAAACATCAAAATATGCAAACCTTTGTGAGGATTGCTGAAGATCTTTTTTTTTCAAAGTTTATAAAACGGAGTTAAACTGCATAAACTCTGAATTAAACTGCATAAAAATTTGGCTACGATTTGGGATTTTTGGGGAGGGAGGGTTGATATGGGGGCCTCTTTTAAAAAATTGAAAATATCTCTAGCGCCTCTATTCACCTGATTTTATTTCCACTGTCACATAGGCTAACCTGGCACTCAGCATATTCAAGAATCATCACAAGACACTTTGGGTCATGTCACTGTAGAGTAATAATAACCATAAATCCCCATTCTTGCCATCATAATCCTGAAAAAGGCACTAACATAGAGTGTTAGTTGAAAAGACACTTTTTATTCTTAAGACAGAGCCATAAAAACTGAGTATAAAGGGAATAAAAAAGACCTGAGTAGTATCTAGACTGTGTGAATCACTGTTCAAACTATCCCATTTTCAATATTACTAGAACATTCCTTGAAGGCATCTATTTTCCCTAATCCTCCCACTCCACTGAATTTTTATTATTTCAGCTAAACAATGCCCTAAAGAGTTTGTGAATTTTGAAAAATCACCTTAAATGTTGAATAACTTAAAGGCATTAAAGAAAACACCATCCTATACCGTGCTCAAAGCAGGGTGTGGGCTGAGGGGACACGGGATTATAGGACTTCTGCACGTTCACGCATTCAGCATGGAACTCCTCGAGATACGGGAGCACTGCCCCGGGCTGGGGACCCGCTGGGGATTTCCTCCTGCCTCCTGCCGTTGCCGCTGGGCGAGGAAGCAGGAGCCACCGAGCTGGGCAAGGCAACATCCCGCTAAACTCTCAGGGGTCCCGCGGAAACTTCAACACGGCACAGCAGCACTCCGCTCTGAATAGCATGCACGGTACTAAGCAAAAGGAGAAACTACACCTCTGGTCTCTTTTATTATCCCCAGGGATCCTGTCCGGGGTGCCATAGGAAGGGGTAATAGGAAAATATGGCCTCCTGAACAATTATGTTATGGCTGTATACACTCTCGGGGCTCTAGGTATCTCACTTATAGCCAATAGTCAATTAGACTGCAGCCAGATATGGAAACCTTGTCTTCAGGGTGCCTACTAAAATCTAGGTTTAAAATTGTAGGGTGTAGAGGTGTGTGTAACCATAAGGGTTTTGCAAACCATAAGACTTTAGTAAGCAACAGGATGATCAGAGTTTCCATTGAAGACGATCAAAAATTAATGACAACAGAATGCATTAAAAAAAGCCTATGTAGTTTATATTCTATCCCTTTGACAAAAATGTCATGACTGTATAGATATTTTTTGAGGTCAAACTTTCTTCAGGTTTCAGTAAAATACAGTCAGGTACAGCAAGTGGTCCCTAGCAGTTTTCATTTTCCTTCATCTATGAAGATGGACTGCTAAAATCCAGACTTTCTTAAATATCATGTAATCACTGTTATCAATTTGATCTCAGGATTTCAAAATGAGATTTTTCTGGCTAATGCCATATAATGATTAACTATGCTGTCCTCATAGATTTTCTTTCTATTGCTGTTAAAGACATAGTATAGATGGAAAGGAAGAGACTTAATGTACCACAATTACAGGGCTAATGCTTATGATAAGAATAAAAACATACAGGATTTAGGTACATTCAGGTGAGAATCTTCCAGAGGAAGGAAATATATACCTAAGGGGTTTGAGTAACGTATTATTATCTCTGACTGATGAAGTGCAAGTCCCCTATCACCCTATCACAAGAGGTGATAATAGTAATAGAATTATAATAGTAATAGAAATGACACTGTCCTGTCATTTAATTCAGGTCTGTACTTGTCCTCCTATGTATAAACACCATATTTACAAATATAAATATATCAAAAAAAAACATAATTAACTAGAAGTACTGGATATAAACCTTGTCAATCTTCAAAATTTCAGGCTTTGCATAAGCTATTTCTGTAATAGACTGTAGTATGAGTACATCCCTTACAAACAAATCCCATTTCTTATTGCATTTTTTCTGACTATTTCTCAGGGTGAAAAAATCTTAGATAACTTTTTAAGTTTTTTAATGTAATTTTTATTTTTTTAATTTATTTAACATACAAACAAGTCATTTTGTGAAAGATTATGTATGTGCCAATAAAAAGTGTCTTGAATTCTTCATATATACTTTTATTTTTTTGCTTTCTTGTGTGTCTGTGTTCCAAAATTGCACATACAAATATACTAAAGGCCTTTTTTCCATTTCTGACTTTAAGTTTAAATCTGTCTCTAACTTAGACAAAACAGTTTCACATTTAAACAGAAGTTAAAATCAAGAACAAGAGAAAAAAATCTCAGTACATTGATGAGATAGAAAATTGTTTAAACACTTTAACCACATTAATAAATAAACTAAGGAAAAAAAGCTTCATCTGTTCCAAAGTAGTACATAGAATATAGATCAGCTTTGCTATCAATAAAAAAAATTTAAAACCTTTTTAAAAGTTATCCTATATCAAAAACATCAAGAAATTACTAAATCTTACCTTGTATATCTAAAATGCTGGAAATACGAGCATTCAAGCAAGATGCATTCTAGCCAAGTATTTTGTTATTTAATCTAATGCTGACCGAGGATTATTTACATTGTCAAGAGATGCTGCTCCTATCAGTTTGGATAATAATGTCACTCAATATTATAATTCATATTTATGGAGTTCCTGATATTTAGAAAGATAATGTACACCAGTCCTTGAAACCCCTTGACTCCATTTTACCCTCAACGGAAATTCTATTAGTGTATAAAATCTGTTTTGTCTGTACTACCTCTACATCTTCTGCCCTAAAACACAATTTCTAAATCCAAACTATACAAATAAATAACATTTCCTCTTTCTTAGCTTTACAAATGATATTGAAACTGGTAAATACTCTTTCTTGATTAGTTTTCTTCTTTATTTGTATAGAATGGAGGAGATTTCAGTGTAAAAGAGATATTAGTACTCAACACTAATTAAATTACTGACCCAAGAACAATGGTGTTATGATGACAAAGTGAACATAAACTAATGTAGTTATAAAGATGCAGTGACTTTTGTTTAAGGTGAAGGCCTCTGTCAAAACGAAGGGGAGATGCAGTCTAGCTCGGTTGCCATGAAATATCGAACAGAATTCAGAATCAATAGCAGTAATACAGTCAAGGTATTCACCAGCAAGAATGTTCTATTATGAAAACAAAACTGGTCCAAATGCTCTTAAAAAAGGAGCTGTGATTGATCAGTGGCTATATTAAGCAATTAAATCTTTCTCTTCAAGTAGTCATTTAATGAAAATGCCATCTAAATACTCTAATATACATCTGATGATGAATAAAAAAGCCACTTACCTAAAACCCCCAACCTGTAATTGAGGGTGACAACAATGACATTTCCATAACTTGCCAGAATGCTCCCATCAATCATGTTGCCAGTACCCTCCATGTAAGATCCACCGTGGATGTAGACCATAACTGGTTTCTTGCTGTTCTGATCATGAATGTCTGAAAAAATTCAAGCAAAGAAAACATAATAAAGTAATAAAAAATAATGAAAAATGACATTAACTATATACAGAAATGCTAACAAAAAATCTTAATTACTTCCTGTATTATCCATTTTTATTACTACCACTTTTAATCATCTAGCTAAATGATCAGTTCAAGATCATCTATAAGCTTAATAGGCTTATAGGTTGAATATTTCTGTCTGTTATTTCAAATACCTTTTCATACAAAATATTCCCATAAAACTAGAAATGCCTTCAATATTACAAAGAATTTAGTCTGAAAGTAAACATAAAATCTCAAGAGTAAAATCAGACAATGGAATAATAATTTAAAAARTATTCCTATATATACCAATTTACAAACATCTATACATTTAACAATAAAATTATAATAATGATCTGTACTTTTCTACTCCTCATCAAATAAGATGTATTTCTTGAAATTATATTTCCGATATTCAGTAACAGATAATAYCACAAAACTAAATTGTTCTGTTAAAAGTAAACATAGCAAATAATCCTTCTTTTAAAGCAGCTTAGGAGTTAACAGAGAATTTAACTGAATTCATGGTCCAGACTTTTGTATTTAAATCAAGTAATTCTTTTGTGTTGTACTTTTTCTTGTCAAAAAAGTTAAGTATTAAAGAATTAGCCCTGAATTTAGGACCCTGAATTGCATGGTTGGTCTTTTGTACATGCAGAAAAGCTCTTCACTACTTTCAAAGAGATAAACAGCTGGGTGTTAATTTGCAAAAGAAAATTAAATGGAATTGACAGCAATATTTTCATACTTCAGAGTAAGTTATAAGGATGCAAAAATTAATGACTTGAGGTATAGAAGTATATTTAGTCCTGCATTCATGCATATTTCTCTAATTATCAAAAAATTAGGCTCCTGACTCCAGGGTTGGTTCAGACTACCTAAACTAGGAACTTACATTTTTTACGGAAAAAACAGAGGGCAAGCTCCTTTAAAATGCAGACAAYAATTTGGGCAGCCTACCTTAAACTCTCTCTGAGAAAGTCCTCTTATGAGTTAGGTAGGTACATACTGACCAATGGAAAAAAGGAGGTGGAGGAAGAAAAGGCTGAGCTAAACGGCTAGAAGCAGGAGACTAGGGTCTGAAAGCCTTCCAAGATCCTTTCTTCCTTTCATATTGGTGAGGAAATACTCTAACTCACCAAAAACTTGACCAACAATGAGACAAAAACTCTTCTAAAGGAAATTTTTATAAATATATAATTTTTTATACATGGAATTACATAAAGAATATTTAAAAGTAAATTATGTGTGGCCATATCCTATGGCCCATTTTTGAGTTTCCTCATATGTATGCTGTACCCTACCAAGAATAGTCAACTGGATGCAAGGAAAATACGATCAAGCTCCAAATCTRCTATTGTCTAGTTCTCAAGAGTTTGAGGCTTCTCATAGAAGCATTCTTCTTTTCATAAAAATACACATATTTTACTTGTTGTACTCTGTTGGTTGTATTTAGGCAGCAGAACAAAAGGTGTTGAGATAAGAGATATGTAATTGTTTTAACTACAAGAGTAAGGCAGCCATTAGACAGATCATATAAAGAAACGAGTCACATTGTACTGGACATATTATATATTCTCCATATTCTCAGGAAGGTACATGAAAAACTGTTTGATGCTTTCTGTGAAGGCTCAGTTAAGCACTCAAAAGAGGTAAGCTATAATTATTTGTGTTACAGAATTACCTTTTCCTTCTATATCAAAATCCTCATGGCATGATCTGTTGTATTTAATCTTTTCTTATTGCATAGTTCTACYTCAGGGCTCAGTCTTTCAGTGCTGAAGTCTATGGGATGTTTCCTTTTTGCATTCAGTGGGAACATGGTTAGCTTCARTATAAAAGGAATGAGCTCCACTCTTTATGTGATTACATCTCAAATGGACGCTCGTTAATCATCAAATCCTAACGTTATAATTTTGGAATCTGAATTCATAATGTATTCGTAATATTGTATTTGACCTATGTCAAGTTTTTAGAGTAATTTTGGTTTTGCTTGTTACTTATCTTTTGCTTAAAAATCTTACAGGAGTTGATATAGCAAATTGTGATACCATAATTTGAAGAAAAAAAAAAAAAGTGTTTCACAGAAAAAAGAATATGATATTCAGGTAATAGTAGGGTTACTTTGGAGTACTTTGCACAGGGTTTTCTGTGTTATAAGAAATAGTGCGCTTCAGCAATGAAGGTGGYACAGTAGAGGGCAACCAGTGTGGATAAAAGACTTTTAATAAAGAGATTTTTATTACTGTATTTTATCTAGCTAGAGTAGCTCCAGTAGGGCTGAACTCTCAAGAAAAGAAGAGATTAAAAGGTGACTTCACTGCAGTATACATGATTCTAAGGGGAACAGAGAAGACAAATGTTTCAAAGTTTCTGAACTGATGTCAGATAGAAGAAAACAGGACAAAGGCATGGAATAACACTTGGGACTGACCAAGCATGAGAGGAATAAGAGATATATTACTCCAAAAAATTAACAATTAATGCCCCAAAGTTGTTAGCTACTCAATTAATTTGAAAATATTTTTCTGAATTTTATAAGCATATAAAGTAAAATAAACTGTCAGTGTAACTTTAATGAAGAGTGAGATCAGAGGAAGATTTCATGACTTTTTTCCATCTCAGAGCACCCTAAATAGCTTGCTGTGCCAAGGCAAGAAAAAAGTATTTCTTTGTGAAACTTTTTCTCGGTACTTCACTGTGAACTTTATCATTTCCTTTTAGGGAATCCAATTGAACTCTGAAAGAAGTCAATAAAAAGATTGTCATTGATTTCAGTGGGAAGCTGGTCAAAGCCATAATGATTGTATCTCAGAGGATAGCTGATTATAGGAAAAAAACAATAAAGCAACATCAACAGCTTTCTTTACTTTTGTGTCCCCGAAATAAACCATATCCTGCGAGAAAAAAAAAAAAATACATAAAAATACCACAGATGAAGCACAATGCAACTGCATCCAACATAGAGTATGTGCACAGGGGAAAGAGTGGAAGTGAAAGGGAGGATATATGTGAGCTATTTCATGAACTTCAAACAGGTGAATTTACAAAATGTATAAGAGGGAAGGAGCACATGCATGTTTCAAACTCCTTTTCTCATCCTAAGCAAGAATGGGGGGGGGGAGCATGTGGTTGTAAATAATATTTATACTACTCACTTCACACATATTTAGGGATAACCTTTAMACTTATGTCACAGGGGAACTGCAGTCATCTATATGCTAATTTGGATTTAAAAAAGAAAAACAATGAAAGTAGTTTCTAGACAAGAAGAAAATAAAGAAGCACACTCAAGTGTGCCTTGGCAAATAAGGGACTAAAAATCACTTTAAAATAACAGCAATAGCAGTAATAATAGTAATAGTAATAGTAAAAAAAAAGTTTATGTTCATGCATCAGGGTTGAGCTTTGAAAAAATAAAAAATACCTTCATCTTCACCACGATCATTACTGGTTATATCATCTGCGCTTTTCTTTGTGTTGGCTCCTGGGGTCATAGTGAAGAGGAGAATAAAGGGAAAAAGAGAATTCAAAAACAGCAGGTTCTCAAAAATAATAAAAAACACTAGCCCCCAAAAAAATAGAAAAATGTAACAAAAAATGTCAAAATCTGTTACATCTGAAATTGAAAAACAAAAAAGATGCAAACTGCACATAAACATAAAATGTCAAGAAGAACAAATTGAAAATATTTTTAAAAATGTATCATATTCTGTGACAATGCAGTTATTTCAGTTAAAAGTCATTGCTGCAAAAACAAAATTAATGTGCTATTAAAAAAGAATAATATAAACCAAAAAAGTGTATTTGAAAATCCACCAAATTATGGTTTCTACATAAGAAATGCAATTTATATATTCCGTTCTGTAACCTTGAAGAAATAACGCTTTCAGTCACTATTGTCAATGTTTTCACATTTTATTCATCCCAGTTAGGATATATTAACTATTAGCCACAATCTGAATTCCAAATGGAATCAATGCAAATAAAATTATCATTGAGTCTTATACAACTTGAAGGGACCAAGACAAACCAGACAGCCCTCATTTTAACCTTGCTTCCTGTATGAGCAAAAAGACATTTAAAACAGTAAATTGAAGGAGAAAATAGGGTTGAGTCAATTGCAAACAGGAAATCACAGTCCAAAAGTAGCTCTGGTTCATATTACACCACATTTCATGCTCTTAAAAATATCTAGAAATTAATTGAAAACATTTACTTACCAATGTAATGAACTTGCACTTACTTTAAAAAAAAAAGATTTAATAAAAATAAATTCTAATTTGTATTCAGTGTGCTTTCTCAAAACACTTTTTATGTGTACACATGCATACGTACAAACACACACATAGACACACACATACACCTTAGCCTTTGTTTACAGGAGCAAAGGGAACCAAAATATGGCACTTTTTCCCTACACTTCTTCTTGGGTAATAAATCTGTCTTTTGATTTAAAAAAAAAATGACACTGAACATCAGATGTTACATTTTACTGTGCTTACTCCTGTGGCAAGTAGCCCTCTGCAATGCAAAAGATTATTTATTAAAGTGTGAAATATGAATTGGAAACTCAATTTCAAAGTTAATTTAGAGCTAAAACTTGGCTACTAAACAAATAAAATGGTCTAAAGTGACATTTTCCATCCAGACTGAAAAAGAACTACATAATTTATTAACTACAGACTTTGTGTTTGTATATGAAGGATGAATATGTCACAGAAGAAATCAATACTATGACCTGGTATTAAAAATCTCTAAGTTATGGGCTTTATAAATCTAATGGTTGGTCATTTGACACTATCCCTTTTGTGTGAAAGCCAAGGGAAAAATCTTGATGATTTAATGATTGAATTCAGGATAGATAGCCTTTTGTAGGATTATGGCAGAAACTTTTTTCCCTTTAATATTTTATTACTAAATAGTTTCAAGTAGTCAGAAGCTTAGATTTTCTTAATATAGAGAGTATTCACTATTTTACTTTCATTTGTGAATAAACTTAATAAAGCTGAACAAGAAATTTAGTCTCCTAGGGTCTAACAAGAAATTTAATCTTCTTACTTTGTAGGAAAGCTTTATATCTGTATCTAGCTAAAATGTTTATGATTTTCTTTTACTATTTTGTTTAAAATGTCACTATCCCCTCAAAATTCTGGCTCCTCCCCCCAAAAAAATAAATAAATTAAAAAACCCAATCAGTAACTGTAAATAAGACAGAATGTTTTTAATTGTTGTTAAGGTACTAAATACCTGTCAACATACATAGTTTTAGGCTTGTGTTCTGTGCACCACTTTGCTTTATAGAGTCTTCTTGATAAAAAGGGAATGTGGATTTTATATAGAAATTTTCTGAAACCACTACCAATCTATTATATATGCTGGCTGAAAATTGAAACTAGCCAATTCAAATTCCACCGAAGAACATCATTTTCTCATTAACTGAATGCTTTAATAGTGAGACTGATTAGTCAGTCAAACACGTGGATGAGATTCCATCTCCACACAAAGCCTGCATCTTTGATCCCATCGCACACACAACTGTGTATGTAGTATATGAGTGAGCTCAGTTAAATCTATTCAATACATAATTAACTGGCTGAAATTTCACTGACAATAAAATATGGCTGTTTGYTAATCTATCAATTTTGTTAATAAATGTCAGATGTAGGCTCTAAACTTCTGTCATCATCCAAATTTACACTTTTTAAAATTTTTACATATGGTTTTTAATCCAAATAAGGTAGAATCTCCTCTCAAGTGCCACCCAAATAATATTAATTTTGTAGTCAGATATAACAGTTATTCCACTTGCAAAATGTCATTATCTGCAAATTCTGAAAAAATAATAAAAATAAAAATAAAAATAACTATTTATTAACAATAAACTCACAAGGTTACTAACACAGGAAATGTTGATATCAGTTCCTCCAGTGATATATTCTTCTAATTACTTGATAGAACAACATATATGATCATCACACATCAAATACAAATCAGCTAAAATGCATGAAACGAAAGTGGCCTTCTGTCATTCTTATGGATTAAAAATGGACAAAACCTACATGATTCCATAATCATAGTGCTAGTAAACAAATAATATAAGTGTAATTATTTAGAGTGTAATCCACTTTAAAGGACTTTGAGTGTGAGAAGAAAATATGCTCCACARTGTTTCAGTTCAGATATTACGCCAAACAGAAAGAAGAATTATCAATATACATCACTGAGATACTACATGAATTTTCTCTTTAATGCAGTGCTTCCTACAGTGACCCTGGTTCAAGGTAGATCAGAAAGAACAGCACAAGTGTAATGAGAATTTAGGAAGTGTCTCTACACCATGCTACTAGATATGATCAAACACAAACATCAYCTAACACACGTATGTGACAGGAGGTATTAGAAATATTTGACACATTTTCTTTTTTTCGTTCTTCACAGCTTGAAGAAGTTATCATGGAGTCACCTATTTTGAGAACAGCTTAATATTATAACAAAATGTATTATAGTGTATTGTGTATGAATGTTGATTCTTACCTGTTGTGTAACATTCTTTCATCTGTTGTGAGTCTCT